>NC_061513.1:29113496-29135990 GCF_022539505.1 Lolium rigidum | reverse complement strand
TGCCTAAAAAGTCCACCTTCGGAGTTATCATCCGAACCCCTCCGAGTATTAAGTTGCAAGCAACGGACAATTGCATTAAGTATGGTGCGTAATGTAATCAACAACTACATCCTTAGACATAGCATCAATGTTTTATCCCTAGTGGCAACAGCACAACACAACCTTAGAACTTTCTGCTCACCGTCCCGGTGTCAATGCGAGGCATGAACCCACTATCGAGCATAAGTACTCCCTCTTGGAGTTACAAGCATCTACTTGGCCAGAGCATCTACTAGTAACGGAGAGCATGCAAGATCATAAACAACACATAAGCATAACTTTGATAATCAACATAACAAGTATTCTCTATTCATCGGATCCCAACAAACGCAACATATAGAATTACGAGATAGATGATCTTGATCATGTTAGGCAGCTCACAAGATCCGACAATGATAGCACAATGGGGAGAAGACAACCATCTAGCTACTGCTATGGACCCATAGTCCAGGGGTAGACTACTCACACATCACACCGGAGGCGACCATGGCGGCGTAGAGTCCTCCGGGAGATGATTCCCCTCTCCGGCGGGGTGCCGGAGGCGATCTCCTGGATCCCCCGAGATGGGATCGGCGGCGACGGCGTCTCTGGAAGGTTTTCCGTATCGTGGCTCTCGGTACTGGGGGTTTCGTCACGGAGGCTATTTGTAGGCGGAAGGTTAGGTCAAGAGGCGGCACGAGGGCCCCACACCACAGGGCCGCGCCGCCCTAGGGTGTGGCCCCCTCGTGGCCCCTCTTCGTCTCTCCTTCGGACTTCTGGAAGCTTCGTGGAAAAATAGGCCCCTGGGCTTTGATTTCGTCCAATTCCGAGAATATTTCCTTACTAGGATTTCTGAAACCAAAAACAGCGAGAAAACAGACAGCGGCACTTCGGCATCTTGTTAATAGGTTAGTTCCAGAAAATGCACGAATATGACATAAAGTGTGCATAAAACATGTAGATAACATCAATAATGTGGCATGGAACATAAGAAATTATCGATACGTCGGAGACGTATCACAAGTCTAAGGGAAAATTCAAGAAGGGTGGCAAGAAAGCTGCCACGCCTCCTATGAAACCTAAGAACGGCCCTAAGCCTGATGCTGAGTGCTATTACTGCAAGGAGAAGGGACACTGGAAGCGTAATTGCTCCAAGTATTTGGCAGATCTGAAGAGCGGCCTTGTCAAGAAGAAGAAAGAAGGTATATCTGATATACATGTTATAGATGTTTATCTCACTAGTTCTCGTTCTAGTACACGGGTATTTGATACTGGTTCGGTTGCTCATATTTGTAACTCGAAACAGGAACTAAAGAATAAACGACAACTGCTGAAAGATGAAGTGACGATGCGCGTTGGAAACGGATCCAAGGTCAATGTGATCGCAATCGGCACACTTCCTCTACATCTACCTTCGGGATTAGTTTTAAGCCTAAATAATTGTTATTATGTACCTGCGTTGAGCATGAACATTATATCTGGATCTTGTTTAATGCAAGACGGTTATTCATTCAAGTCCGAGAATAATGGTTGTTCTATTTTTATGAATAATATCTTTTATGGTCGAGCACCACAAAAGAATGGCTTATTTCTATTAGATCTCGATAGTAGTGATACGCATATACATAACATTGATGCTAAGCGAATTAAATTGAATGATAATTCTACTTATATGTGGCATCGTCGTCTTGGTCATATTGGAGTGAAACGCATGAAGAAACTCCATACCGATGGATTACTTGAATCACTTGACTTTGAGTCACTTGATAGATGCGAAGCATGTCTAATGGGAAAAATGACTAAGACTCCATTTTTCGGTATGATGGAGCGAGCTACCGACTTATTGGAAATCATACATACAGATGTGTGCGGACCAATGAGTGTAGCATCGCGCGGTGGTTATCGTTATGTTCTAACCTTCACGGATGATCTCGAGTAGATATGGGTATATCTATTTCATGAAACATAAATCCGAAACTTTTGAGAAGTTTAAGGAATTCCAAAGTGAAGTAGAAAATCAACGTAACAAGAAGATTAAATTTCTACGATCTGATCGCGGAGGTGAATATCCGAGTTATGAGTTTGGCATGCATTTAAAGAAATGCGGAATACTTTCACAATTGACACCGCCGGGAACACCACAACGAAACGGTGTGTTCGAACGTCGTAATCGAACTCTCTTAGATATGGTTCGTTCTATGATGTCTCTTACTGATTTGCCGTTATCATTTTGGAGTTATGCATTAGAGACAGCCGCATTCACTTTAAATAGAGCACCATCAAAATCCGTAGAAACGACACCGTATGAATTATGGTTTAATAAGAAACCTAAGCTGTCGTTCCTTAAAGTTTGGGGTTGCGAAGCCTATGTAAAAATGTTACAACCGGACAAGCTAGAACCCAAAGCGGAGAAATGCGTCTTCATAGGATACCCTAAGGAAACTATAGGGTACACTTTCTATCACAGATCCGAAGGCAAAATCTTTGTTGCTAAGAACGGAACATTTCTTGAGAAAGAATTTCTCACTAAAGAAGTGACTGGAAGAAAAGTAGAACTCGATGAGATTAATGAATCTATACTGAATCTATACTCGTTGATCAGAGTAGCGCAGTACCGGAAGATGTACCTGTACCGCCTACACCGGCAACAGAGGAAGCTAATGATAATGATCATGAAACTTCGAACGAGGAAACTACTGAACCTCGCGGATCGACAAGGGAACGTGCCACTCCCGATTGGTATGATCCTTGTCTAAATGTCATGATTGTGGATAACAATGATGAGGACCCTGCGACGTATGAAGAAGCGATGATGAGCCCGGATTCCAACAAATGGCAAGAAGCCATGAAATCCGAAATGGGATCCATGTATGATAACAAAGTATGGACTTTGGTAGACTTACCCGATAGCCGAAAGGCTGTCGAGAATAAATGGATCTTCAAGAGAAAAACGGATGCCGATGGTAATATTACCGTCTATAAAGCTCGACTTGTCGCAAAGGGTTTCCGACAAATTCAAGGAGTTGACTACGATGAGACTTTCTCACCCGTAGCGAAGCTAAAATCTGTGAGGATTTTGTTAGCAATAGCTGCATTTTTCGATTATGAGATTTGGCGAGATGGATGTCAAAACGGCGTTCCTTAATGGAGACATTGAGGAAGAGTTGTATATGGTACAACCCAAAGGTTTTGTTGATCCTAAAAATGCTGACAAAGTATGCAAACTTCAGCGTTCAATCTATGGATCGAAGCAAGCATCGAGAAGTTGGAACCGACGCTTTGATAAGGTGATCAAAGACTTCGGGTTTATACGAGTGTCATGGAGAGGCCTGTATTTACAAGAAAGTGAGTGGGAGCTCTGTAGCATTCCCGATATTATATGTAGATGACATATTATTGATCGGGAATGATATAGAACTATTAAGCGATGTAAAAGGTTATTTGAATAACAGTTTTTCAATGAAAGACCTTGGTGAAGCATCGTATTTATTAGGCATCAAGATTTATGGAGATAGATCAAGACGCCTAATAGGGCTATCACGAGTACATGCTCGGACAAGATTCTAAAGAAGTTTAGAATGGACGAAAGTAAGAAAGGGTTTTTACCTATGTTACCGGGCAAGGTCTTGAGTAAGACTCAAGGACCGGCTACGGCAGAAGAAAGAGAAAGGATGAATCAGATCCCCTATGCTTCGGCGAGTAGGCTCTATTATGTATGCCATGCTATGTACTAGACCGGATATAGCACATGCTGTTAGTTTGACTAGCAGATATCAAAGTGATCCAGGAATGGAACACTGGACAGTGGTCAAGAATATCCCGAAGTACTTAAAAAGAACTAAGGATATGTTTCTTTGTTATGGAGGTGACCAAGAGCTCGTTGTAACAAGTTACACCGATACAAGTTGGAACACTGATCCTGATGACTCTAAGTCACAGTCTGGGTACATGTTTATGTTGAATGGTGCTGCGATAAGGCTGGGCAAGCTCGAAGCGGTGCACGGTGGCGAAGTCTTCAACGAGAATCGAGTACATAGCGGCTTCGGAGGCTTCATCGAAGCGGTATGGATGAAGAGGTTCATTGTAGAGCTCGGTGTGGTTCCTAGTGCATTGGACCCATTAATCATTTACTTGTGATAACATGGGTGCCATCGCCAATGCACAAGAGCCAAGGTCACACAAGAGGTCGAAGCATATCAAGCTGCGTTACCACTCGATTCGCGAGTACATCGAAGATGGAGAAGTAAAGATTTGCAAAGTACACACCGATCCGAATGTAGCAGATCCGTTGACTAAAGCTCTCCCTAGGGCAAAGCATGACCAACACCGGAATGCCATGGGTGTTAGGTATATTACAATGTAATCTAGATTATTGACTCTAGTGCAAGTGGGAGATCTGAAGGAGATATGCCCTAGAGGCAATAATAAAGTGGTTATTATTTATATCTTTATGTTTATGATAAATGTTTATATGTCATGCTATAATTGTATTAACCGAAACATTAGTACATGTGTGATATGTAGACAAACAAGAAGTCCCTAGTATGCCTCTTAAACTAGCTTGTTGATTAATGGATGATTAGTTTCATAATCATGAACATTGGATGTTATTAATAACAAGGTTATGTCATTGTATGAATGATATAATGGACACACCCAATTAAGCGTAGCATAAGATCTCGTCATTAAGTTATTTTCTATAAGCTTTCGATACATAGTTACCTAATCCTTATGACCATGAGATCATGTAAATCACTTATACCGGAAAGGTACTTTGATTACACCAAACACCACTGCGTAAATGGGTGGCTATAAAGGTGGGATTAAGTATCCGGAAAGTATGAGTTGAGGCATATGGATCAACGAGTGGGATTTGTCCATCCCGATGACGGATAGATATACTCTGGGCCCTCTCGGTGGAATGTCGTCTAATGTCTTGCAAGCATATGAATAAGTTCATAAGAGACCACATACCACGATACGAGTAAAGAGTACTTGTCAGGAGACGAGGTTGAACAAGGTATAGAGTGATACCGAAGATCAAACCTCGGACAAGTAAAATATCGCGAGACAAAGGGAATTGGTATTGTATGTGAATGGTTCATTCGATCACTAAAGTCATCGTTGAATATGTGGGAGCCATTATGGATCTCCGGATCCCGCTATTGTTTATTGGTCGGAGTGAGTACTCAACCATGTCCGCATAGTTCACGAACCGTAGGGTGACACACTTAAAGTTGGATGTTGAAATGGTAGTTCTTGAATATGGAATGGAGTTGGAATATTTTGTTCGAAGTCCCGAATGTGATCCCGGACATCACGAGGAGTTCCGGAATGGTCCGGAGAATAAGATTCATATATAGGATGTCATTTTATGTGAATAAAATGTCGCGGAAGGTTCTATGGAAGGTTCTAGAAGGTTCTAGAAAAGTCCGGAAGAAACCACCAAGGAAGGTGGAGTCCACATGGGACTCCACCTCCATGGCCGGCCAACCCTAGTGGGGGAGGAGTCCCAAGTGGACTCCCCGTCGGGGGCCGGCCACCCCCCACATGGGAGGTGGAACTCCCACCTTGGTGGGAGTCCTAGCTTGGCTAGGTTTCCCCCCTCCTATGGAAGGTTTTTGGTTCGGGTCTTATTCGAAGACTTGGACACCACCTCTTGGGGTTTCCACCTATATAATGAGGGGCCAAGGGGAGGGGGCCGGCCACCCCAAGACCACAGCCTGGCCGACCCCCTTGAGTGGCCGGCCACCCCCTCCCAAACCCTAGCCGCCCCGCTCCTCCACTTCCCGCACGCTTAGCGAAGCTCCGCCGAACTTCTCCACCACCACCGACACCACGCCGTCGTGTTGTCGGATTCAAGAGGAGCTACTACTTCCGCTGCCCGCTGGAACGGGGAGGTGGACGTCGTCTTCATCAACAACCGAACGTGTGACCGAGTACGGAGGTGCTGCCCGTTTGTGGCGCCGGAACCGATCGTGATCAAGATCTTCTACGCGCTTTTGCAAGCGGCAAGTGAACGTCTACCACAGCAACAAGAGCCTCATCTTGTAGGCTTTGGAATCTCTTCAAGGGTGAGACTCGATACCCCTCGTTGCTACCGTCTTCTAGATTGCATCTTGGCTTGGATTGCGTGTTCGCGGTAGGAAAATTTTTGTTTTCTATGCAACGTTATCCTACAGCTTCTACTGATAATGAAGGTGATAATGGTAATGGCAATGATGAAGGTAATGATGCTAGTGCTGGTTTTGAAGGTACTGATGCTATTGGTGTTGATGGCACGGATACTTCTTTTGGTCTTGATATATTCGATCCAAGATATTGGGATGGTCTTAATCAGAAAATGATTGATATTTTGCTAGAAAAAGGTCCTAAAAGAGACAAGTCTATTAAGCATGGTCGAAGAGACAAAAAATCAAGAAGGTTTTCTGCATCGACATACAGTAGTGTTCTCCCAAACGGAGAATCATGTGATAGAGAATGGCTTGTATACAGTAAAGAGCTTAACAAAATATTTTGTTTTTGCTGCAAATTATTGAAAAAGGGGCTTGTGAGAGGATCATTACCAAATGAGGGTTTCAGTGACTGGATACATCTCAGCAGTAGACTTCAACAACATGAAACTAGTAGAGAACATATCACAAATATGAGTACATGGTATGACTTTCGTATGAGGTTGCAGAATAATCGGACAATTGATAAAGTTGCTCGGCGAGAACTTGAAAAGGAAAGGGAGCATTGGAGAAAAGTTTTATACAGGATTGTCTCCATTGTACAATTTCTTGGAGAACATAACATAGCATTTCGTGGCACTAATTGCAAGTTGTTCCAAGACAGCAATGGTAATTTCTTGGGACTGGTTCAAATGTTGGCTAAATTTGACCCGGTTATGAAAGAGCATGTTGATAGAATTACGAATGATAAAACTCGTGATCATTATCTTGGTCCTTCCATCCAGAATGAGTTGATAACTTTGCTAGCTACTGCAATCAGGTCTGAAATCATTGAAAAGGTAAAAAAGGCAAAATACTTCTCAGTTATACTTGATTGTACTCCTGATGTAAGCCACCAAGAACAGATGTCTTTGATAATAAGGTATGTTGATGCATCTTCTGGTTCTCTATGCATCGAGGAATCTTTATTAGGTTTTTTGCCTGTGAATGATACCACTGGGCAAGGCTTGTTTGATGTTTTACAAGATGAACTGAAGAGTCTTGGACTTGATATAAATAATGTGAGAGGGCAAGGATATGATAATGGATCAAATATGAAAGGAAAACATCAAGGGGTACAAAGGAAACTTCTGGATATAAATCCAAGAGCTTTTTATTCAGCTTGTGGCTGCCATAGTCTTAATTTGACACTATGTGATATGGCAAATTCTTGCCGTAATGCAACAGATTTTTTTGGAATTATCCAGCGCATCTATACAACATTTGCTAATTCTACAAAGAGGTGGAAAATTCTGAAGGATAATATAACTGGGTTGACTCTCGAAGTCATTGTCGGCTACGCGTTGGGAAAGTCGTGTTGAGAGTGTTAAGGCTATAAGGTTTCAAATGTCGGATATAAGGGAGGCTTTGCTGCAAGTGGCTGAAAGCTGATACTGATTCATTGACATGTAGTGTGGCTAAATCATTGGCAGAAAATGAACTTGGTGACTATGAGTTTATTGTTTCTATAGTCATATGGTATGAAATATTATTCTATATTAATGCGGTAAGCAAGCAACTACAATCAAAGGACATGCTAATTGATGTTGCAATTGAGTCTCAGTACAGGGGCTGATATCCTTTTTCACTAAGTATAGAGAAACTGGATTTTCAAAGGCGTTGGAAGGTGCTAAAGAAATTGCAATGGAGTCGGATATTAATCCGACCTTTCGCACCAAGCGTAAAATTACAAGAAAAAGGCAGGTTTGACGAGGGACCGGCTGATGCAACTACTGAATCACATTCTACGGAGGAGGCGTTTAGGATCAATTATTTTCTCGCGTATTGTTGATCAAGCTATTGCTTCACTTAAAACCAGATTTGAACAATACCAGGAGTATGAAACAACTTTTGGTTTCTTGTTTACCTCAGATAGGCTGCGATTATTGGATGATGAGAGTTTGAAGGATGCTTGTCTCAAACTTGAGGCTGCACTTAAGCATGAAAAGGTAGATGAAGAAACGCTTGTGGATATTGATGGAGAAGAATTGTGGCGGGAGTTAAGTTTGATCCAGGATCTACTTGAGAAATCTATGGGTCCACTGGATATTCTGAAGTTTTTGGAGAAGCGTCCCTTTTATCCTTTCGCTAATATTGCATACAGAATTTTGTTAACTATTCCTATTACTTGTTGCATCCGCGGAAAGGAGCTTCTCTAAACTGAAGTTGCTGAAATCCTACATGCGTTCTACTATGACACAAGAAAGACTCGGTGGATTGGCGACAATAGCACTCGAGAATGATATCTTGGAGAAGATTAATTATAAAGATATGATTGAAGATTTCATTTCAAGAAATTCCAGACGGATGATGCTTTTCGGTAGACCATGAGGTTCGTTTAGTGCTATATTTACTTTTTGGGAGTTAATACTTATTTTTTTAAGCATTGTATGAAATAGCGCCTACTGAACTTATATAATTAAGTACACTTGATTTTGTTTTACTAGTTATTGTGTTTAAACAAAAATATTGGCCCCATTTTATAAGTCGAACCGGAGCCCCCAAATCCTGGAGACGGGGCTGGTAGGATCCTCGGGCGGTCAAACTCAGCAGCAAGCGAGGAAAGGAAAGCATAGGGTGGTAGAGGGAAAAGGAGTGTTTTGGCCGTTGGGGACATGTCCGGGTGAGCAGAGCGGAGGCAAGCGTTGGGTCCTGGTGATGGGCGCCCAGGGCTCAAGTGCGGCGAGCCGTAGCTGTAGCTGGTGCTGGGGCGAGAGAGCGTGAGACGCGAGGACGTACTACGCTGGGCACGAGCATGTGATGGTTTTCATTTGGACACGAGGGTAAATTTTGGGGCCGTGTGCCCGCGTCGCGTCACGGCAGCGCGCAGCGACGGCTGGCCCGCCGTTTTACTCGCCGGACCGATGCACACTGTTGCGCTCGCTGTGCTGCCCCCGCCGCCACGCTGCCTGCCTCCTACTGCAGCTATCTAGCTGTGTGCGTGCCTGTGTCGTGCGTGCTTGCTGGGCGGGTGGCCGAGCGAGCAACCGCAACCGAAAAGAGCTTTTCTCGCATTCTTTCATTCCGGCTGCCACAAGGCCACCTTCTCCGGTCTCCCTCTCTCCTGGGAACGTGCTCTGTTCTAGGAAGCAGCAATCGCCGTGCCAGTGATTTACTGTACCAATAAACTTACGCCATGAGCGAACCTAGCGATACATTTCGGACGTCTAAAATATTTTTTGGTTTTGCATTTTTCAACACAAACATAATTTACATAGTGAATAAAATAAAATAAAATAAAATAAAATAAAAAATATAATACTATGATGCATGTACCGCCTGCTACCCTAGCCTACCCCTCGTCGTCATCGAGCACGACGAATTCCGGTATCTGCCACAACAACTTGGTAACCGGCGGAACATAATCCAGTGCCGTCGGTGGTGGAGGTGGAGCATCCCACAGGTTCAACGCCGGTGGTGGAGGTGGAGCAGCCCACGGGTTGAACGACAGAGGTGGAGGCGGCGGCGGGTGTAGGGCCGAGTTCTGCAGCGCCCGTTGTAGGGCCTTTTCCTCCATGAGGCCTAGCGACATGATGTCGGTTGCGTATCGGGGCAGAAGTCCAGCCGCCGTCCGCCAGACGTGTATGGCGCCATTGATTGCGAAGGATGCGGCGCAGGCGCGGAAGCGAAGACCGTTGAAGCGACGGCCGCAAAAGCGATGCGCTCGAAACATGTCTCTAGTCGGCAGTCGCTGCTAGGCGTGGGTGTGGATAAAGCGAGCATATACTTGGCACGATCGGGTAGCGTCCGCCGAGACGCATATATACGCCGAGTTTGCATCTCCACGTAGAGCCAGATCACTATTTGTCGAATCGCTGGGACTATGTGCAAACACATTTTTCGACCTCGCGATCCTAAACTATTCGCTCCGGGTCCGTTTGTATCACCAGTGAGTCCATGATCCGTCGACACGTACTAGGTAGATCTATACCACCATCTCTCGTGACCTGGAGTGATATCATGGCGCGGCTTGGCTCAACTCCACTAGCCTCGAGCCTCTCGAAGCAGGCAGGCACCAGCTGGTACGGTTCTTGGAGCCTGGTCAGCAGTCCTAGCTGGAGCCCCACGAGCGATGACCGGGCAACACAGCTTCCTCCATTGCGAGTGGTAGTTGTAAAAAATAGAGCTCCAGAAAAGACTGGAGTAATAATACTCCTTCCTCTACTTTCTATACAAACAAGTACAGTATTATTACTAGTAAAATGTACTGGTAGGAGTTCGGGAGGATCCAAGATCCCCTGTTCAAACGTCACATCTGCAGTGTGCCTGCAGGTAAATTACAGGCAGTGAGCACAAATGTAGTGGCTGCCACTGCCACCCCGGGATACTATCGAAACCTAGCAGGCCGTGAGCTGGCTCGTGGGTGGACTAGACTCGGGGTCAGGGTTAAAAATGTGTTTTCTCCCTTCCTTCCGTGTTTCGAGCTGCAGCACACCACCAGCTGTTTGTCCTCTACCCAACGAGACCCTTTGTCGGCTTTACAGCCGTGTCATGTCAAATGCATCGCACCTTGCCAGCCCTCCACCGCGTGCCTGCCGTGGCATATGACTGTGCGCCCGCTTGCGTGGCATATGTATACGTTCTTGCTAGTCCGACACACGACCCAACTTCACAAATGACGTGGACAACGTCTATAAACCTCGGTTTGTTCTAAAGAGAAAACAAACTTGTGTGAATGAATACCGGCTACAAGAACATCTCCAACATGTATAGTAGTTAGCTCTGAAAATAAGATATGTGATCCACCTTATAATAACATAAAAAGTGCCTAGAATCACATGATAGAGCCCCCTCTCTTCTCTCCCTTCATCTCTCATCCAACTCAGCAAAAATATATTACCTTAGGACATCTCCAGCGGCGCGACGCATTTCGGACGCCTAAAAGTGGTCGCGAGCGCCCGTTTGCGTCGCCCCGCGGACATATTTTATCCGCTCGTCCGTTTGCGTCTGGGTGTGCTCCCACCGGGGCGACCCATTTTTTGAATTGCAACATATTAAAAACATTCAAAGTAGTACATAAAAATGCATAAAAACTATACAAAGTAGATCTATAGGTCTAGACTACTTGCTTCCTGACGGGCCGGCACCGTCGTTGCGTCGCTCCGTCGCCTGCTTCTCCGCCGCCTCCCGCGCGGCCGCTATGGCTCGGTGCGCCGCCGCGTCCTCTTGCGAGCACCTGCTCCGGCCTCGCGTTGGCGGCGTCGTCCTTGAGCGTCTCGAAAGACTCGACGAGGGGCCTCTGCTCCGCCGCCTTCTCCTCCGGCGTCGACGCATCAGGGTCATCGGAGGACCAAGATATCTCCGAGTCGGAGTCCTATGCTGCAGCGGTGGCCGCCGACTGCGGCCGTTCCGGCTCGGCGTCCAACGCCGCGTGGCCCACCAGCTCCTCCTGTGCTTCCTTCTCCGCTTCAGCCAGGGCCGCGGCGTCCCTGACCGGGTGGAGGAGGTCGGTGCTGTCTGGAGTCGAACTCCTTGGAGGAGCTCGAGGCCGGAGGAGGTGGAGTGGGAGGTGAAGGTGGAGGTGGAGGTGGAGGCACGGCAGCCTGGCCGCGTCCGGTGCTGCTCATGGTGGATCTGCTGGAGGCTGAGAGGAAGCGGCGCTACGGCAGCGGCGGCTAGGGTTTAGTGGGGAGGAGATGAGATGCTCGCGCCCTTGTATATATAGGTCCGAGGCAGGGCGACGGCCGCGCCACGCGTGGCATCGCCATTACTACGTGCGCAGAGCTAGGCGACGGTCGCGCGCCACGCGAAGCATCGCCATTAACGCGGCCGCAGACTGCCGAAGCGACGCCTCGCTGCCAGTACTGGCGGAGAAGACGCATCGACGCTGCGTCACTGCCAGGCGGGCCCGACGAAGCGTCCGCCAGACGCGAGCGGACACTTTCCGCGTCCGCCAGAGACACATCCTAGGCGCATATTTGGGCCAGGTTTGCGTCTCCGCGGACGGCCCGGTCACTTTGCGTCGCCCCGCTGGAGCAGGCCCCAGACGCATTTCCGGTCATGACGGACGAAAACGGACGCTCAGCGACCATTTGCGTCGCGCCACTGGAGATGCCCATCCTTATAGCCCGCTTACATCACTCTATTGTACTTGCTCTAATCCAACACACAACCCAACTTCACAAATGCCCTGGAGAGAAAAAAACCCAACTTAGGGCATCTCTAACAGAAGACACATCCTAAATTTAGGCCGGTGATGTGTTGGCGTTGAAATGCCGCGAACCATTCTCGTGGCTGGACCCACCACTGATATATAACAGGGAAACAAAATAGTTCATTAATATTAGTTGGTCAAAATTAACCTAATCTAAAACATCCATATCTACTCGCGGTTAGCCATGGCCTCCCTACGGCGCATGGTCCTTTCCGCGACCAGGAACTCCATCCGACCTTGCTCACGCTCACCGCGTTCGTCGCGCCTGGGCCTCCGCCAGAGCAGCATCCAAGTGTGCTCACTCCGCAAGCAAAAACACCTCCATGTTGGCATCATAACAGCCCTGGTCCATCGTCACGGCCAACAGTCACGGTCATCGTCGCTGGCGCCTCTATCTCCTGATTCTCAGAGTGCAAGATATGTCCTGAATAAAGTCTTTCAAACGGCCTAAACAAGTGCAAGAGCCTACTGAGGCGAGGAAGAGAGTCAGGAAGCTAGATAGGAAGAGGTTTGACTCAATGGTCATCATCACGACGTAGACACTATGGAAGCAACGGAATGCGAGAGTGCACGGGAATACGCGGGAACAAAAGAACCCCGCCCAGATCGTTACGACCATCAGAGAGGAGTTCCAGTTGTGGGAGTAAGCTAGGAGAGGAGGGAGCTCACAGATAGCGCGAGAGTAGGCCTTAGTCGGAGGGTGGGTTGGGAGGGTGTGAGTGAGTCCAAGCACTGATGTATGTATCAGTTGCTCTTGTACATTTGTTTTCCCCTTCTATAAAGATAAGGCACGTTTTGCGCGTGCTCTCGAAAAAAAAAGTGCAAGAGCCTACTACTTATTACGAAAATAGTGGAAAAAGGATTGGTTTGCATGTGTTGATTTGCTAGTGACGTAGCTGTTCTGAGAACCTCTCTCTACCTAAGACACCCCTATGCTCATGTGAAAGGTTCTCTCCGTACCTAGGCCATATCTATGGTTAAGAGAGAGTCATGAAGTGTCTTGCTTTGTCTCTATATGTTTGATGCATATGTTTCCTTCTAACATGAGCAACGATCCTCGAGTTAGTATAAAGATGTGCTCAAGTTTACATTAATTTTCGGATCATGATTAAGAGTGTCCATGTTGCGTATTTTCTGCTGTGCTCAAGTTTACATTAATTCTGCTGCGTATTTTTAGATCATGATTAAGAGTGTGCTAATCTCAAGTTAAGGGTCAGCCGGTGTTCACTTGCCAGTTTTCCCAACACTAAGTCCACGTGCTAAACTGTTTTGTTTGTCCATGTTGAAATTTATGCAGGCATGTAGTAATTCAACATTAGATCATAAAGCTAGCATCAATTTCTGTTGACTCAAGAAAAATCTCACTCGCCTTAAGCATACAAAGTTGATTATGAAGTTTTTTTATTTGTATTTCCTAGCCGACCAAGATATATATCTATTTGAAACTCACTCAGTCTAAACACTGAGATTCGAGAAAACAAGAGGACTCTATAATCTAATTAGAAATGATAAAAGTATTTCCAAGTCAGACATAGTCACGTACAAATACGAAATTATAAGATGACGAACCGATGTAAGCTACTACACGTGAAGAACTCCCGTACCGTGATTCACAAATATGTCCAGAATTGAAAATAATAAACGCATGATAGTACACGATGGTAGACAGATCATTTATTTTTCTCTACATTCCATCATAGTGGGTCGTACGTGCAGGCTATAGTAGCTACTGGCAGGCAGGCCGGCTAGCTAGTGTAGTGTACGGAGCTCCGTTCGTGCTCTGGAATTGAAAATCTTCTTACAAGGACATGCAGTATACTAAAATAGCAGAGTCGATGGATCGTGGTATATGTCCAGTTAACGCTAGCGTGCCATAGCCGTACGGCCGAGACCTCGGACTGAATTGAAACAACCGGATCCGGATAGATGTCCTGATCATCGGGCAATGGAACAGAATGCGCGTTGGTTCGACGCTCAAGGACGACGATGCATCGTGCATCCTGCCTATATATAGACGCTAGAATTTTCATTACGGTGGGATACTCCGCAATCTACGTACGTACGGCTGGTACCTGGCGAAGTGATCGAGGGGTTAACTCGCTGGTGCTCGGTTTCTGGATCGCGATCGGATCGAATCCAAGGCGATCGACTAATCAATCAATCAATGGATCGACCGAACCGTGCCACTGTCATGTGTCATTTGCACCTACGGCAACACGCAACCCGTGGTGAAATAATAAATTCTACGACACACTGATTCATCGATCCCTGACTAATGCACTACGTACATACTCACGCATGCATGTGTCAGTAGCGACCGTTCGTAAATACATATATGTACGTACGTCCTGATGCCATGCATGCATGTCGTTTTCGTGGCATATCGATCCATCAATCCTTGTCACCCGGCCCGGCCGTCGGTGAGCAAGCAGTACCTACGTACGTACGGCCAATTAACGACCATGCATGATGTGCTTCTGGCTGTTCGACCTGCATGCACAACGTAGTTGGCTACGGCTCGATGCATTCAAGAACGTCTTCGTTGTAGCTCGATCTTCCAGCTGCCACGCGCATCTTATTGCGACCAACAACGGCCAGCCGTGCCTAGCTAGCTAGCTAGTGGCACGTACGGCAAGCAACATCGTTGCATGCCTGCATGATGCACCCTCCGTCTCCGACCCGTCGATACGGAAGCATTTGGGTCGGTCGATCGATCGCTGATCAAACATGTGCAGGTTAGCTCATTTACTGTTAAGATTGGGCCAGGCATTGGGCCGGGCTATGAGCCTAAGCTAGTACTAGTATACAGTAGAAGTGTCCGCTGCTCAGTGAATATACGTGGAGTAGATCGCTCGATCAGGAGCAGGCCGGCCACCCGACCAAGATCTGTATGAATTCCCTGCATGTCCCCAAGCTAAAAAGAAGCAATCTGTTCTATGCACATAGGCCGGTCTCGACTCTCTCCATCACGCTACACCATTCCAGCTGGTCCATGCATCAAAGCACCGTTGTAGCACGCTAGCTTTGTCTTAAATCTTGCAATTGCATGGGCGGTGGCTGTTGGGCCCACTAATGTAACATTGGCTTTTATATTGCTACAGTAGATTATTATGTGGAGAGTGGAGACTAATCCAAACCCTAATGTACTTGTACTGTACCATAATCTTCATTATATATAGTTGGACTAGTCTGGCTGGCCGAGCCGTGTGAATCCTACCCAAAACCCTACCTCCATATGTTTTACATGGTATCAAACGAAATGGCAGGATATCCAATCTACCCGAATTTCGCCGCTGCCACAATTGCCGTCCATGGCCACATCTTGTTCGGTGTGTTTGGCCGACATGGCCTACCGCCTGGGTTAGAGCACCCGGCCTCCATGATCACATCCCCGACTAACTCGTGGATTCATTGCAGTCAGCCTCCCCGTAGTGCTGCCCCTTGAGCCTCGGTGTATCTTCCTCGCAAACTCCCTTTCACTTCTCCCACTTCATCAGGTTAAGTTGACGACGGAGAATTACGTATTATGGTAGGTGTATATCAAACTGATTCTTTGAAGTCGCTCATTCATGGTGGTATTCGGTGGCTCCATCCCGTGTCTAGCAGTCATTGTCTACACTCCAGCTAGCCAAGAGGTAACGTTGCAAATGGGATGGGACCGGGATAGCCGCCTCCCGCCTTATCTGGTCTGCTGCGATTGAACGGGATAAACGGGAGATAGGGAAGCAGCGCATGTAGGTCCCACGGGACCCAAGTCACTCTGCTACCTAGCTGCATATCATCGCGCGCCGCTACGTGATGGGAGTGTCTCCCGCTTTATGTCACCGCTAGCTAGCTGCATGACATGCATACATGTATATACGCAATGTTGCGGCTGTCGTTCGTGCGGGACCTGGTGGGCTATCACTTTTAGCCCGTACGGAATTAGTGAAAATCATTAGAGGGATCATTGGACTATTGGGATGGTATGGGACACGGGATTAATGGAATCTCTCATCCCACTTGAAACTTTACCAAGAGGGTGCCGCTATGGAAGAAAAGGGTTCTAGAAATGAATATGAGCGGGGAGCCAAGCTTCCTAAGAGCATCTCTAGTGGCTCCTGGAAACGGACATGGAAACCAAATATAGACGACCACGAGCAAAAACAGCTCCCAGCGACTCGTGTATATGGTCGTGTATCCTTCCCACCTCCATCCACGATGGTAGGAAGCGTGGAACTTAACACGAGCGAGCCACGCTCGTGAGCTCGCCAAAAGAAGGTCGCTGCTTCGTACAGCGTACGTCCGGAGCGAGACCTGCCCAACCGAAGCTTTTTCCTTTTTTACTTTTTTCTTACACTTTGATCTACACAAATACAATTCGATTTGAAAAGTTGTTTACACGAAATACGTGCGTACTGATGAGTTGGTTCCATTCCCATACTCGGTTTCAAGTTTCATCGATCATAACTTGCCAATTTCGAACCGATGTTCAGAACTTTTTTGGTTGAATTTTGTCAAATTCGTCACACTCGGTTGAAGTTTTGAAAAATCCTTTGACGAGCATGTTCAACTTGATGTTTCTCACAACTTTCGTGTTGAAACTTTTCCATTTCGGTAGACGTATACGGATACATCTGGTACTGAACTTTGGTGTAAGAACTATGTGAAGCAAAAATATTTTATTGATAGCACTGCATTACAATTTACACGTTCTGATACACGTTCCACTGAAAAACTGAGAGGTGTAAAATTTAGCAAGGTGTATATGGACGTGTATATGGAGATATACACGTTTAAATATACACGTTCCACTGGAGATGCTCTAACTGTTGCCTTTGACCAAATCTAATATGGAACTGCAGATGTAAGTCATTGGATTATAAATTTTTTATTCATAAATTTGAAGGCGCCGCTTAAGGGACTTGATGGTTTGTCTTTGTTTGGTTACCGCCGCTGGAAGTAGAAGCGGAAGAAACAAGGCATCCCCGGTGTCCCGGTTTGTCCATGCTGAAAGAGACGCGGTGATATCGGCCATGTGCGTCACCTTGTCCGTACATCAGATATACACGTATTCAGGCAAGTGAACAACAATGTCGTTGTCTCGTACGTACACATATGCACAAACCAAACCCTTGGGTGACCGGCGAGAGTCCGGTCGTGTAGCGAGACAAATACACACAAACACCACCGCTGTGGCATCCATGTGTGTTTGTGTTCCTATTTTCTTGGTGAAAGTCCTACATGCATACGCGTGCATGGATGGATCCATAGAAGGATCCAGCATTCCAGCTCAATGTACAGCGATTGCAGATCTTTTTTTTTTTTGAACACGGAGCGCCCCGAAGGGCGTAGAAGCTTTTATTTATTCCAGTCGGTGGGTGTACAATTTTTACAAAGGACCCCATAAAATGAGAAAATTTTACATAGGCCCCCGGTATTTGCAGTAAAAGACCCCACTAAAGATTATACAAACGCAATCGGGTCCTTCTCTTTCCCCTCCGATGAGCTGGAGATCAGCAATGTCGCCGTCGGACTCCAAAGCGGGGACTACACCACTTGCTTCAAAGCCGGCGATGGACGCGACCGCAGACCTCAAGAAGGGCCTCCGATGGAGGTTGAAGAATAGCCGGACTTCACCGGCGTGGATGACGAGCGGCAGAGATGCCGTCGATGTGTTGCTCAAGAAGGTTGCTTCTGAAGAACTCCGGCGCCACCTCCTCAGCACCACCACTCCGCATCCTCCTTTGCCTGACGCCACCATGACGCCTAGATCTCGGGAGAGAAGAAGAGGAGGCAAGGTTGAAGAAGTGGCAGGGCCATACCAAAGCCACGACGGGGAGATCGGCCCGCCATCAATCCCGAAGGGCCTGCCACGGACTCGGGGAGACGGGCGTTGATGATGGCGGCATCGGTGAACCCATGAGAGCTTATTGATGAAGCCATCTCTGGATCTTCTCCTTCCTTCAACCGCCCACCATGGACGAGCTTCCAGAAGCAGAGGCTCCATCGTCTGGCTGCTGCTCCGACACAGCCAGATCAGATGACCGGGGGAGAAGAGAGTGGCATTATTTCTGGAGATGCCACGCCGTCCCTTCGCCGCCTGCCGCTCCTCCTGCCACCAGAGAAGCACAGCAACGAAGAAGAAGACTTGGATGGGCCGGATCTGGCCAAGAAGACCCCGCCTTCTACTCCAATACTCCACAAGGGTAGCAGACAGAACTTGGAGACCTAGACTACTATATACATCTGGCCAGGCGCCTCTCCTTCCTCCGCTCCGCTCGGCATCGCCGTCGGAGAAGAATCGGGGTCGGGCCGGCAGAGGGGAAGACAGGCGGCGGACTCTCAAAGCAGCTGGGCTACTGTAGCGCCTTGAGAGAGAAAAAAGGTTGCTAAAAAGTGCTTGGGTCCGATTGCAGATCCATGGCCTCGATCTGCATGCGTTCTCTGCAGGCTTCTCTGACACGGATGCGTTGTTCCTTTGCGCGTCCGCCATTATAGCTTGTCTCTACGTAGTAGACGATTTGTTCCTTTGCATCACACGTACGATCGACCTATAGATCAGACCAGAATTCACACGCGCCACGCAAAACGGACTGAACCTTGGTGGGTATTGATACGTCTCCGACGTATCGATAATTTCTTATGTTCTATGCCATATTATTGATGATACCTACATGTTTCATGCACACTTTATGTCATATTCGTGCATTTTCTGGAACTAACCTATTAACAAGATGCCGAAGTGCCGATTCTTTGTTTTCGCTGTTTTTGGTTTCAGAAATCCTAGTAAGGAAATATTCTCGGAATTGGACGAAATCAAAGCCCGGGGGCCTATTTTCTCACGAAGCTTCCGTAAGTCCGAAGGAGAGACGAAGAGGGGCCACGGAGGGGCCACACTATAGGGCGGCGCGGCCCCCTTGGCCGCGCGGCCCCGTGGTGTGGGGCCCCCGTGCCGCCTCTTGACCTGCCCTTCCGCCTATAAAAAGTCTCCGTGACGAAACCCCCGCACCGAGAGCCACGATACGGAAAACCTTCCCGAGCCGCCGCCATCGCGAAGCCAAGATCCGGGGACAGGAGTCTCCGTTCCGGCACCCTGCCGGAGCGGGGAAGTGCCCCGGAAGGCTTCTCCATCGACACCGCTGCCATCTCCACCGCCATCTTCATCACCGCTGCTGCTCCCATGAGGAGGAGTAGTTCTCCATCGAGGCTCGGGCTGTACCGGTAGCTATGTGGTTCATCTCTCTCCTATGTGCTTCAATACAATAATCTCATGAGCTGCCTTACATGATTGAGATTCATATGATGATGCTTGTAATCTAGATGTCACTATGCTAGTCAAGTGAGTTTTACTTATGTGATCTCCGGAGACTCCTTGTCCCACGTGTGTAAAGGTGACAGTGTGTGCACCGTGTGGGTCTCTTAGGCTATATTTCACTGAATACTTACTCACCTGTTATGAATGGCGTAGTGAAGTGCTTATTTATATCTCTTTATGATTGCAATGTGTTTTGTATCACAATTTATCTATGTGCTACTCTAGTGATGTGTTATTAAAGTAGTTTATTCCTCCCGCACGGTGTAATGGTGACAAGTGTGTGCATCCGTGTTAGTACTTGGCGTATGCTATGATCATGATCTCTTGTAGATTGTGAAGTTAACTATTGCTATGATTGTATTGATATGATCTATTCCTCCTACTTGGCGTGAAGGTGACAGTGTGCATGCTATGTTAGTACTTGGTTTAGTCGTGTTGATCTATCTTACACTAAAGGTTACTAAAATATGAACATTAATTGTGGAGCTTGTTAACTCCGGCATTGAGGGTTCGTGTAATCCTACGCAATGTGTTCATCATCCAACAAAAGTGTAGAGTATGCATTTATCTATTCTGTTATGTGATCAATGTTGAGAGTGTCCACTAGTGAAAGTGTAATCCCTAGGCCTTGCTCCTAAATACTCGCTGAGTTACTACTCGCTTGTTTACTCGTTTCTACTGCGTTACTACTGTCGCAATACTACCACCATCAACTACACGCCTGACAAGCTATTTTCCGGCACCGTTGCTACTTATTCATACCACCCGTATTTCACTATCTCTTCGCCGAACTAGTGCACCTATTAGGTGTGTTGGGGACACAAGAGACTTCTTGCTTTGTGGTTGCAGGGTTGCATGAGAGGGATATCTTTGACCTCTTCCTCCCCGAGTTCGATAAACCTTGGGTGATCCACTTAAGGGAAAACTTGCTGCTGTTCTACAAACCTCTGCTCTTGGGGGCCCAACACCGTCTACGAGAAAGGAGGGGGAACGTAGACATCAAGCTATTTTCCGGCGCCGTTGCTGGGGAGGAAAGGTAAAAAGGCACTCATACTCCGGTTCAGTGCTATGATACTTTTCCGGCGCCATTGTGTTTGTGCTCGAAGATATTTCCTTTAGATCCTGCAATTGCATCTTTTTGTTTCTTGTTTACACTAGTTTGGCATAATGGACAACAATGAGCTTCTTATTACGTTTCCTGATTTAAAACATGGATTGTTTGATGCGAAAATTAAAAAACCTATGAAATCTTATTTGCATGCTTTGGTAGTAATATTAGTATGAACGCTTTGAACACCATTGTTGATAACGATATAGAAAGTTATAAGCTTGGGGAAGCTGGTTTTCATGATCTTTTTAGTCCCCCAAGCATTGAGGAGAAAATTTTCTTTGATGATACTTTGCCTCCTATTTCTGATGATTATAATGATAGTAGTCTTTTGGTGCCACTTACTGCGGAGAGTAAATTTTATTGTGATTATACTATGCCTCCTACACTTGATGAGAATAATAATGATAGCTACTTTGTTGAATTTTCTCCCGCTATTACTAATAAAATTGATTATGCCTATGTGGAGAGTAATAATTTTATGCATGAGACTCATGATAAGAATGCTTTATGTGATAGTTATATTGTTGAGTTTGCTCATGATGCTACTGAAAGTTATTATGAGAGAGGAAAATATGGTTGTAGAAATTTTCATGTTACTAAAATGCCTCTCTATGTGCTGAAATTTTTGAAGCTACACTTGTTTTATCTTCCTATGCTTGTTACTTTGCTCTTCATGAACTTGTTTATTTACAAGATTCCTATGCATAGGAAGCATGTTAGACTTAAATTTGTTTTGAATTTGCTTCTTGATGCTCTCTTTTGCTTCATACTCTATTTTTCATGATTGCATCATTAAAACTCACTGAGCCCATCTTAATGGCTAAAAAGAAAGAACTTCTTGGGAGATAACCCATGTGTTATTTTGCTACGATACTTTGTTTTATATTTGTGTCTTGGAAGTTGTTTACTACTGTAGCAACCTCTCCTTATCTTAGTTTTGTGTTTTGTTGTGCCAAGTAAAGTCTCTATGGTAAAGTTGATGCTAGATTTGGATTGTCTGCGTGAAACAACGATTGCCTTGTCCATCACGAATCTGGGTCTAATTCTCGCAGATAACTCGAGAAAATTATGCAATTTACGTGAGTGATCCTCGGATATGTACGCAACTTTCATTAGTTTTGAGTTTTTCCATTTGAGCAAGTCCGGTGCCATTTTAAAATTCGTCTTTACGGACTGTTCCGTTTTTGACAGATTCTGCCTTTTATTTCGCATTGCTTCTTTCGCTGTGTTGGGTGGATTTCTTTGTTCCATTACCTTCCAGTAGCTTTGAGCAATGACCGAAGTGTTAAGAATGATTGTGTCACCTCCGAACATGTGAGTTTTTGATTATGCACTAACCCTCTAATGAGTTTGCTTAAAGTTTGGTGTGGAGGAAGTTTTCAAGGGTCAAGAGAGGAGGATGATATACTATGATCAAGAAGAGTGAAGAGTCTAAGCTTGGGGATGCCCCGGTGGTTCATCCCTGCATATTTCAAGAAGACTCAAGCGTCTAAGCTTGGGGATGCCCAAGGCATCCCCTTCTTCATCGACAACATTATCAGGTTCCTCCCCTGAAACTATATTTTTATTCGGCCACATCTTATGTACTTTGCTTGGAGCGTCGTGTAATGTCCCAGGTTTAGAGACGATCGAGGGGTAGATTTTAGAAAGGGATGTGCATTGCATAGTAAATTCTGGGGAAATTTCGCGCTTTTAAACAAAA
>NC_061513.1:29051764-29113396 GCF_022539505.1 Lolium rigidum | reverse complement strand
CTTTGCTCCAAGCCAAACAGCTTGAGTCTTCTGCAATCTCGCAGGGGTGAACCACCGGGGCATCCCCAAGCTTAGATTTTTCACTCTTCTTGATCGTAGTATATCATCCTCCTCTCTTGACCCTTGAAAACTTCCTCCACACCAAACTCGAAACAAACTCATTAGAGGGTTAGTGCATAATAAAAATTCACATGTTCAGAGGTGACACAATCATTCTTAAGACTTCTGGACATTGCACAAAGCTACTGGACATTAATGAAACAAAGAAATCCATCCAACATAGCAAAAGAGACAATGCGAAATAAAAAGCAGAATCTGTCAAAACAGAACAGTCCGTAAAGACGAATTTTAAAATGGTACCAGACTTGCTCAAATGAAAATGCCCAAATTGAATGAAAGTTGCGTACATATCTGAGGATCACGCACATAAATTGGCATATTTTTCTGAGCTACCTACAGAGAGGCAGGTCGAAATTCGTGACAACAAAGAAATCTGTTTCTCGCGCAGTAATCCAAATCTAGTATGAACCTTACTATCAAAGACTTTACTTGGCACAACAATGCAACAAAACTAAGATAAGGAGAGGTTGCTACAAGTAGTAAAAACTTCCAAGACACAAATACAAAATAAAAGTACTCGTAACAAAATAAACACATGGGTTATCTCCCAAGAAGTTCTTTCTTTATAGCCATTAAGATGGGCTCAGCAGTTTTAATGATGCACTCGCAAGAAATAGTAGTTGAAGCAAAAGAGAGCATCAAGAGGAAAATTCAAAACAAATTTAAGTCTAACATGCTTCCTATGCATAGGAGTTTTGTAAATAAACAAGTTCATGAAGAAAAAAGTAACAAGCATAGGAAGATAGAACAAGTGTAGCTTCAAAAATTTCAGCACATAGAGAGGTGTTTTAGTAACATGAAAATTTCCACAACCATATTTTCCTCTCTCATAATAATATCCAGTGGCATCATGAACAAACTCAACAATATAAGTATCACATAAAGCATTCTTATCATGAGTCTCATGCATAAAATTATTACTCTCCACATAAGCATAATCAATTTTATTAGTTGTAGTGGGAGCAAATTCAACAAAGTAGCTATCATTATTATTCTCATCATCAAATATAGGAGGCGTATTGTAATCATAATCAAATTTATCCTCCATAACAAGCGGTACTAAAAGACCAATATCATTATAATCATCATAAATAGGAGGCAAAGTATCATCAAAGTAAATTTTCTCCTCAATGCTTGGGGGACTAAAAATATCATGCTCATCAAAGCGAGCTTCCCCAAGCTTAGAATTTTCCATATCATTAGCAACAATGGTGTTCAAAGCGTTCATACTAATATGTTTCATAGGTTTTTTAATTTTCGCATCAAACCATCCATGTCTTAAATCAGGAAATAGAATAAGAAGCTCATTGTTGTCCATTATGCCTAACTAGTGTAAACAAGAAACAAAAAGATGCAATTGCAGGATCTAAAGGAAATAGCTTCGAGCACACACACAACGGCAATGAGTAAAAGTACTTGATGTCTACGGGAGCTTCTATTCTTGTAGACAAGTGTTGGGCCTCCAAGAGCAGAGGTTTGTAGAACGACAGCAAGTTTCCCTTAAGTGGATCACCCAAGGTTTATCGAACTCGGGGAGGAAGAGGTCAAAGATATCCCTCTCATGCAACCCTGCAACCACAAAGCAAGAAGTCTCTTGTGTCCCCAACACACCTAATAGGTGCACTAGTTCGGCGAAGAGATAGTGAAATACAAGTGGTATGAATGAATATGAGCAGTAGTAACGGCGCCTTGAAAAGTGCTTGTCAGGCGTGCGGTTGATGGTAGTAATATTGCAGAAGTAAAGATGCGAGAAACAACAGAAACAAGCAGCGATAGCGATATTTAGGAACAAGGCCTAGGGATCATACTTTCACTAGTGGACACTCTCAACATTGATCACATAACAGAATAAATAGATAGATGCTAGACTCTACACCCTCTTGTTGGATGATGAACACCACTAACTATGTAGGATTACACGAACCCTCAATGCCGGAGTTAACAAGCTCCACAATATTCAATGTTCATATTTAAATAACCTTAAAGTGCATGACAGATCAACATAACCAAACCAAGTACTAACATAGCATGCACACTGTCACCTTCATACTACGAAAGGAGGAATAGATCACATCAATACTATCATAGAAATAGTTAACTTCATAATCTACAAGAGATCACAATCATAGCCTACGCCAAGTACTACACGATGCACACACTCGTCACCATTACACCGTGCAAGAGGAATAAACTACTTTAATAACATCACTAGAGTAGCACACAGATAAGTTGTGATACAAAACACATTGCAATCATAAAGGGATATAAATAAGCACTTCACTATGCCATTCATAACAAGTGAATAAGTATTCGTGAAATATAGCCTAAGAGACCCACACGGTGCACACACTCGTCACCTTTACACACGTGGGACAAGGAGTCTCCGGAGATCACATAAGTAAAATCCACTTGACTAGCATAATGACATCTAGATTACAAGCATCATCATATGAATCTCAATCATGTAAGGCAGCTCATGAGATTATTGTATTGAAGCACATAGGAGAGAGATTAACCACATAGCTACCGGTACAGCCCCGAGCCTCGATGGAGAACTACTCCCTCCTCATGGGAGACAGCAGCGTTGATGGAGATGGCGGTGGTGTCGATGGAGGAGCCTTCCGGGGGCACTTCCCCGTCCCGGCGGCGTGCCGGAACAGAGACTCCTGTCCCCCAGATCTTGGCTTCACGATGGCGGCGACTCTGGAAGGTTTTCTCTGGTTTCGTCGAACGTGGTAGGGTTTTCGCGACGGAGACCTTAAGTAGGCGGAAGGGAAGCCTCGGAGGGGGTCTGGGGCCACCAGACACTAGGGCGGCGCGCCCCCCTCCTGGGCCACGCCGCCACCATGTGTGGGCTCCCTGTGGCCCCTCTCTGGCGGTTCTCGGGTGTTCTGGAAGCTCCCGGGGATTCTAAGATCTTCGGTGTTGATTTCGTCCGATTCCGAGAATATTTCCTTACTAGGATTTCTGAAACCAAAAACAGCAGAAAACAGGAACCGGCCCTTCGGCATCTCGTCAATAGGTTAGTTCCGGAAAACGCATAATAATGACATAAAGTATGCACAAAACATGTAGATATCATCAATAATGTGGCATGGAACATAAGAAATTATCGATACGTCGGAGACGTATCAGGCATCCCCAAGCTTAGATGCTTGAGTCTTCTTGAAATATGCAGGGATGAACCACGGGGGCATCCCCAAGCTTAGACTTTTCACTCTTCTTGATCATAGTATATCATCCTCCTCTCTTGACCCTTGAAAACTTCCTCCACACCAAACTCAAAACAAACTCATTAGAGGGTTAGTGCATAATCAAAAATTCACATGTTCAGAGGTAACACAATCATTCTTAACACTTCTGGACATTGCCTAAAGCTATTGGAAGTTAATGGAACAAAGAAATCCATCCAACACAGCAAAAGAGGCAATGCGAAATAAAAAGCAGAATCTGTCAAAACAGAACAGTCCGTAAAGACGAATTTTCTAGAGGCACTGGACTTGCTCAGATGAAAATGCTCAAATTGAATGAAAGTTGCGTACATATCTGAGGATCACGCACGTAAATTGGCAGATTTTTCTGAGTTACCTACAGGGAACCCTGCCCAAATTCGTGACAGATAGAAATCTGTTTCTGCGCAGTAATCCAAATCTAGTATGAACCTTGCTATCAAAGACTTTACTTGGCACAACAATGCAATAAAATAAAGATAAGGAGAGGTTTCTACAGTAGTAACAACTTCCAAGACTCAAATATAAAACAAAATTGCTGTAGTAAAATAAACACATAGGTTATCTCCCAAGAAGTTCTTTCTTTATAGCCATTAAGATGGGCTCAGTAATTTCAATGATGCACTCCCAAGAAATAAGAGTTGAAGCAAAAGAGAGCATCAAAAAGCGAATTCAAAACACATTTAAGTCTAACATGCTTCCTATGCATAGGAATCTTATAAATAAACAAGTTCATGAAGAGCAAAGTAACAAGCATAGGAAGATAAAACAAGAGTAACTTCAAGATTCTCAACACAAAGAGGGGAAACTTAATATTATTAAGATGCATATAACCATGTTTCCCTCTCTCATAATAACTTTCATTAGTGTCATGGACAAACTCAACAATATAACTATCACATAAAGCATTCTTATCATGAGTCTCATGCATAAAATTATTACTCTCCACATAAGCATAATCAATTTTATTAGTTGTAGTGGGAGCAAATTCAACAAAGTAGTTATCATTATTATTCTCATCAAGTGTAGGAGGCATAGTATAATCATAATAAAATTTACTCTCCATAGTAGGCGGCACCAAAATACCACTATCATTATAATCATCATATATGGGAGGCATATCATAATCAACATAAACTTTCTCCTCAATACCCGGAGGGCTAAAGAGATCATTTTCATCAAAACCGACCTCTCCAAGCTTAAATTCTTCCATAGCATTAGCAACAATGGTGTTCAAAGCATTCATAGTAATAACATTCCCATTAGCATGCATAAGTTCCATGGGTTTTTTAATTTTCTCTTCTAACACATCATGTCCTAATTCAAGATAAAGTTCATAAAGATCTCTCATTTTGTTGTTGTCTTCCATTAAGCCTTACTAGTGTAAAACAAAACAAAAAGATGCAATTGCAGGATCTAAAGGAAATAGCTTCGAGCACACGCACAATGGAAACAGAAAAGTACTTAGTTACCTGGGACCGGAGTATGAGTGCCTTTTACCTTTCCTCCCCGGCAACGGCGCTGTAAAAGTGCTTGATGTCTACGGGTGCTTCTATTCTTGTAGACAGTGTTGGGCCTCCAAGAGCAGAGGTTTGTAGAACGAGCAGCAAGTTTCCCTTAAGTGGATCACCCAAGGTTTATCGAACTCAGTGGAGGAAGAGGTCAAAGATATCCCTCTCAAGCAACCCTGCAATCACGATACAAGAAGTCTCTTGTGTCCCCAACACACCTAATACACTTGTCAGATGTATAGGTGCACTAGTTCGGCGAAGAGATAGTGAAATACAAGTGGTACGAATGAATATGAGCAGTAGTAACGGCGCCAGAAAAGTGCTTGCTGGTGTGCACTTGATGGTAGTAATATTGCAGGAAGTAAAGATGCAGTAAAACAGTAAATAAGCGATGATTCAATGTTTGGAAACAAGGCCTAGGGATCATACTTTCACTAGTGGACACTCTCAACATTGATCACATAAGTGAATAAACAAATACCACTTTCTCTACACTCTCTTGTTGGATGACAAACACCATTCATTGTGTAGGGCTACAAGAGCACCTCAATGCCGGAGTTAACAAGCTCCACAACATTCGATGTTCATATTTAAATAACCTTAGAGTGCATGATAGACCAACGCAATTATACCGAGTACTAACATAGCATGCGCCTGTCAACATTAGCTATGAAAGGGGAATAGATCACATCAATACTATCATAGTAATAGCTAACTTCACAATCTACAAGAGATCACAATCATAACCTACGCCAAGTACTACATGATGCACACACTCGTCCACATTACATCATGAAGGAGGAATAGACTACTTTAATAACATCACTAGAGTAGCACATAGATGATATTCAACTAGATCACAAAGCTCATGATCACATAAAGATCACATGGGAGAGAGAGATGAACCACATAGCTACGGTAGAGCCCTCAGCCCCGGGGGAGAACTACTCCCTCCTCATCATAGGAGACAGCAGCGGCGATGAAGATGGCGGTGGTGTCGATGGGGAAGCCTTCCGGGGGCACTTCCCCGTCCCGGCGGCATGCCGGAACAGAGACTCCTGTCCCCCAGATCTTGGCTTCGCGATGTCGGCGGCTCTGGAAGGTTTCTCGTACCGAGGCTTTTCCGTATCGAGGTTTTAGGTCGAGGAGGCTTAAATAGGCGAAGAGGCGGAGTCGGAGGGCTGACGAGGCGGTGACACAATAGGGGGGCGCGGCCCAGGCCCTGGCCGCTCCACCCTGTCATCTGGTGGCCCTGTGGCTCCCCTCTGCTGGCTCTCGGGTGTTCTGGAAGCTTCGTGGAAAAAATAGGATGCTCGGCATTGATTTCGTCCGATTTCGAGAATATTTCCTTACTAGGATTTCTGAAACCAAAAACAGCAGAAAACAGCAACTGGCCCTTCGGCATCTCGTCAATAGGTTAGTTCCGAAAAACGCATCAAAACGATATAAAGTATGAACAAAACATGTTGGTAATGTCATAAAACTAGCATGGAACATAAGAAATTATAGATACGTTTGAGACGTATCAAGAAGCAACCAGTAGGATAACCAAATGCATCCTAGCCACTGAATCATGTTCAATGTGCTATGGACAACAACAGCAGCTCACCAACACATGAGCAGCAGCTAGAGCAAGCTTAAACCATTGCAGTAGCTAGGGCAAGCACACAGATAATCCAAGAATGGAACCTGTAACCTAGCCACTAGCATGTATTGAGCCTAATGGACCAATTAGATCATATACAAGACACAAGAGAGCACCACTGGCATCACCAGTGTCAGAATTGCTAGCCACTGTCAACAGCAAAGGCCACCAGTAAGCAATTGAGCAGCACAAGAGCATGATTAGGTAGAATAGGACTAGCACAACCATCCAGTAGGATCAAGCAAGCATGATCATAGCAGCAGTAGGCCTAGACAAGCATGAGCATGGCTGCAGTAGGCTTAGGCATGGCATCAGGGGAGCATAGCAAGCGCAATAGCAACAACAGCAGCAGCAACACAAGCATAGGATGAACCAGTACATAGAGCTCGAGGAGATGGAGGAGATGGAGTAGAGAGAGGGGTAGAAGGAGAGGTAGTGGTACCTAGAGGTGTCCATGGTGGCACAGGCCAGCCACGGCGGCGCCAAACCGCGGCCAGGTGATGCGTGCAATTAACACACGTCCGTTGGGAACCCCAAGAGGAAGGTGTGATGCAGATAGTAGCAAGTTTTCCCTCAGAAAGAAACCAAGGTTTATCGAACCAGGAGGAGCCAAGAAGCACATTGAAGGTTGATGGCGGCGGAGTGTAGTGCGGCGCAACACCAGGGATTCCGGCGCCAACGTGGAACCTGCACAACACAACCAAAGTACTTTTCCCCAACGTAACAGTGAGGTTGTCAATCTCACCGGCTTGCTGAAAACAAAGGATTAACCGTATTGTGTGGAAGATGATGATTGTTTGCGAAGAATAGTAAAGAACAATTGCAGTAGATTGTATTTCAGATGTAAAGAATAGGACCGGGGTCCATAGTTCACTAGTGGTGTCTCTCCCATAAGATAAATAGCATGTTGGGTGAACAAATTACAGTTGGGGAATTGACAAATAAAGAAGGAATAACAATGCACATACATATATCATGATGAGTACTATGAGATTTAATCAGGGCATTACGACAAAGTACATAGACCGCCATCCAGCATGCATCTATGCCTAAAAAGTCCACTCTCGTGTTATCATCCGAACCCCTTCCGGTATTAAGTTGCAAGCAATGCACAATTGCATTAAGTATGGTGCGTAATGTAATCAACACAAATATCCTTAGACAAAGCATCGATGTTTTATCCCTAGTGGCAACAAGACATCCACAACCTTAGAACTTTCTCACCATCGTCCCGCATTTAATGGAGGCATGAACCCACTATCGAGCATAAATACTCCCTCTTGGAGTCACAAGTATCAACTTGGCCAGAGCCTCTACTAGCAACGGAGAGCATGCAAGAACATAAACAACTCATATATGATAGATTGATAATCAACTTGACATAGTATTCAATATCCATCGGATCCCAACAAACACAACATGTAGGATTACAAATAGACGATCTTGATCATGATAGGCAGCTCACAAGATCGAACATGATAGCACAATAAGGAGAACCATCTAGCTACTGCTATGGACCCATAGTCCAGGGGTGAACTACTCACACATCGATCCGGAGGCAATCATGGCGATGAAGAGTCCTCCGGGAGATGATTCCCCTCTCCGGCAGGGTGCCGGAGGCGATCTCATGAATCCCCCGAGATGGGATTGGCGGCGGCTGCGTCTCTGGAAGGTTTTCCGTATCGTGGCTCTCGCATGTGGGGGTTTCGCGACGAAGACTATATGTAGGCGGAAGGGCAGGTCAAGGGGCGTCACGAGGGGCCCACACAACAGGCCGGCGCGGCCAGGGCTTGGGTCGCGCCGCCCTAGCGTGTGGCCACCTCGTGGCCCCACTTCGTTTCCTCTTCGGACTTCTGGAAGCTTCGTGGAAAAATAGACCCCTGGGCGTTGATTTCGTCCAATTCCGAGAATATTTCCTTACTATGATTTCTGAAACCAAAAACAGCAGAAAACAAAGAACTGGCTCTTCGGCATCTCGTCAATAGGTTAGTGCTGGAAAATGCATAATAATGGCATATAATGTGTATAAAACATGTGAGTATCATCAATAAAGTAGCACGGAACATAAGAAATTATAGATACGTTTGGGACGTATCAAGCATCCCCAAGCTTAGTTCCTACTTGCACTCGAGTAGGTAAACGATAACAAAGATAATTTCTGAAGTGACATGCTATCATAATCTTGATCAATACTATTGTAAAGCACATGAGATGAATGCAGCGATTCGAAGCAATGATGAAGATAATGAGTAAACAAATGAATCATATAGCAAAGACTTTTCATGAATAGTACCTTCAAGACAAGCATCAATAAGACTTGCATAACAGTTAACTCATAAGCAATAAGTTCTTAGTAGAAAGCTTGAAACAACACAAAGGAAGATATAAGTTTCAGCGGTTGCTTTCAACTTCAACATATATATCTCATGGATAATTGTCAACACAAAGTAATATAACAAGTGCAATAGGTAAACATGTAAGAATCAATGCACACAGCTTACACAAGTGTTTGCTTCTAAGATAGAAAGAATAGGTAAACTGACTCAACAATAAAGTAGAAGAATGGCCCTTCGCAGAGGGAAGCATGGATTACTATTTTTGTGCTAGAGCTTTTTATTTTGAAAACAAGAAACAATTTTGTCAACGGTAGTAATAAATCATATGAGTTATGTATAAGATATCCTATAAGTTGCAAGCCTCATGCATAGTATACCAATAGTGCCCGCACCTTGTCCTAATTAGCTTGGATTAACACGGATTAGCATTGCATGACATATGTTTCAACCAAGTGTCACAAAGTGGTACCTCTATGCCGCATGTACAAGGGTCTAAGGAGAAGGTTCGCATTGGATTTCTCGCTTTTGATCATCCTCAACTTAGACACCCATACCGGGACAACATAGACAACATATAGTGGACTCCTCTTTTAATGCTTAAGCATTCAACACCAGATAATATTCTCATAAGAGATTGAGGTTTTGTGTCCAAACTGAAACTTCCACCATGATTCATGGCTTTAGTTAGCGGCCCAATGTTCTTCTCTAACAATATGCATACTCAAACCATTTGATCATGAAAATCGCTCTTACTTCGTACAAGACGAACATGCATAGCAACTCACATGATATTCAACAAAGGTAAAAATTGATGGCGTCCCCGTAAACATGGTTACCGCTCAACAAGCAACTTATTAAGAAATAAGACACATAAGTACATATTCTTCACCACAATAGTTTTTAAGGCTATTTGTCCCATGAGCTATATATTGTAAAGGCAAAGAATGGAAATTTAAAGGTAGCACTCAAGTAATGTACTTTGGAATGGCGGAGAAATACCATGTAGTAGGTAGGTATGGTGGACACAAATGGCATAGTATTTGGCTCAAGGATTTGGATGCACGAGAAGAATCCCTCTCAATACAAGGCTAGGCTAGCAAGGTTGTTTGAAGCAAACTCAAGTATGAAATGGTGCAGCAAGACTCACATATAAACATATTGTAAGCATTATAAGACTTTACATCGTCTCCTTGTTGTTCAAACACCCGACTTAGAGAGACCAATCATGCAAACCAAATTTTAACAAGCTCTATGTAGTTCTTCATTAATAGGTGCAAAGTACATGATGCAAGAGCTTAAACATGATCTATATGAGCACAACAATTGCCAAGTATCACATTATTCAAGACATTATACCATTTACCACATGCGGTATTTTCCGTTTCCAACCATATATCAATGAATGAAATAGTCCAACTTTCGCAATGAACATTAGAAATAAAGCTAAGAACACATGTGTTCATACGAAACAGCGGAGCGTGTCTCTCTCCCATATAAAGAATGCTAGGATCCGACTTTATTCAAACAAAAACAAAAACTAAAGCAAACAGACGCTCCAAGCAAAGCACATAAGATGTGACGGAATAAAAATATAGTTTCACTAGAGGAACCTGATAACGTTGTCGATGAAGAAGGGATGCCTTGGGCATCCCCAAGCTTAGATGCTTGGGTCTTCTTAAAATATGCAGGGATGAACCACGGGGGCATCCCCAAGCTTAGACTCTTCACTCTTCTTGATCATATTGTATCATCCTCCTCTCTTGACCCTTGAAAACTTCCTCCACACCAAACTCAAAACAAACTCATTAGAGGGTTAGTGCATAATTGAAAATTCATACATTCAGAGGTGACATAATCATTCTTAACACTTCTGGACATTGCACAAAGCTACTGAAAGTTAATGGAACAAAGAAATCCATCAAACATAGCAAAACAGGCAATACGAAATAAAAGGTAGAATCTGTCAAAACAGAACAGTCCATAAAGACTAATTTTCCAGGGGCACTTAACTTGCTCAGATGAAAATGCTCAAATTGAATGAAAGTTGCGTACATATCTGAGGATCACGCACGTAAATTGGCAGATTTTTCTGAGTTACCTACAGAGAATTCTGCCCAGATTCGTGACAGACAAGAAATCTGTTTCTGCGCGAGTAATCCAAATCTAGTATTGACTTTACTATCAAAGACTTTACTTGGCACAACAATGCAATAAAATAAAGATAAGGAGAGGTTGCTACAGTAGTAACAACTTTCAAGACTCAAATATAAAACAAAGTACTGTAGTAAAAACATGGGTTGTCTCCCATAAGCGCTTTTCTTTAACGCCTTTCAGCTAGGCGCAGAAAGTGTGAATCAAGTATTATCAAGAGATGAAGCATCAACAGAGGGGTTTGGAGTTTTCTCAACTATATATGTTATCTTATCTATGTAAGTTTCAGAGGCTCCTTTTTCATTACTCTTAGACTTGCTATTCTCCTCAAACAAATTTTCAGGAACAAGCCAACCATAGTTATTTTCTAGAGCTTCATGCATTCCTAGGAGCTTGCTAGGTATCGGTACTTTAATTTCCCCTCCATCATTAACATTATTGGTGTACTTTATTCTATCAATGTCCATCTTTTCAAGTGTTCTTGCAACATCAGGATAAAAGCCAAGCCTCTTATGCTTAATAAAAACTTTTCTCGCTTCTTTAGCTATATCATCAAATTCTCTAAGAAGGACCTCTAAAACAAAATCTCTCTTTTCTCCCCTTTCCATATCAGAGAGTGTAAGAAACATATGTTGTATTATAGGATTAAGATTAACAAACCTAGTTTCCAACATGCGTACTAAAGAGGCAGTAGCACCTTCATAAGTAGGAATAACTTTTGCCAAGGATCTATCTTCAAAATCTTCAACCTTACTAACATGAGTGAAAAATGCTTCTATATTATCTCTTCCAATGATAGACCCACGTCCTACCGGTATGTCTTTTAGAGTGTAATTAGGAGGAAACATGATGAAATAAACAAAAGAAAAGTAAACGCAAGTAACTAATTTTTTTGTGTTTTTGATATAGAGAGCAAAACAGTAAATAAAGTAAAGCTAGCAACTAATTTTTTTGTGTTTTGTTTTAGTGCAGCAAACAAAGTAGTAAATAAAATAAAGCAAGACAAAAACAAAGTAAAGAGATTGGATGTGGAGACTCCCCTTGCAGCGTGTCTTGATCTCCCCGGCAACGGCGCCAGAAAAAGAGCTTGATGCGTGCAATTAACACACGTCCGTTGGGAACCCGAAGAGGAAGGTGTGATGCAGACAGTAGCAAGTTTTCCCTCGAAAGAAACCAAGGTTTATCGAACCAGGAGGAGCCAAGAAGCACGTTGAAGGTTGATGGCGGCGGAGTGTAGTGCGGCGCAACACCAGGGATTCCGGCGCCAACGTGGAACCTGCACAACACAACCAAAGTACTTTGCCCCAACGTAACAGTGAGGTTGTCAATCTCACCGGCTTGCTGAAAACAAAGGATTAACCGTATTGTGTGGAAGATGATGATTGTTTGCGAAGAACAGTAAAGAACAATTGCAGTAGATTGTATTTCAGATGTAAAGAATAGGACCGGGGTCCACAGTTCACTAGTGGTGTCTCTCCCATAAGATAAATAGCATGTTGGGTGAACAAATTACAGTTGGGCAATTGACAAATAAAGAAGGCATAATAATGCACATACATATATCATAATGAGTACTATGAGATTTAACCAGGGCATTACGACAAAGTACATAGACCGCCATCCAGCATGCATCTATGCCTAAAAAGTCCACTTTCAGGTTATCATCCGAACCCCTTCCAATATTAAGTTGCAAGCAACAGACAATTGCATTAAGTATGGTGCGTAATGTAATCAGCACAAATATCCTTAGACAAAGCATCGATGTTTTATCCCTAGTGGCAACAACACATCCACAACCTTAGAACTTTCGTCACATCGTCCCGCATTTAATGGAGGCATGAACCCACTATCGAGCATAAATACTCCCTCTTGGAGTCACAAGTATCAACTTGGCCAGAGCCTCTACTAGCAACGGAGAGCATGCAAGAACATAAACAACTCATATATGATAGATTGATAATCAACTTGACATAGTATTCAATATCCATCGGATCCCAACCAACACAACATGTAGGATTACAAATAGACGATCTTGATCATGATAGGCAGCTCACAAGATCGAACATGATAGCACAATAAGGAGAAGAAAACCATCTAGCTACTGCTATGGACCCATAGTCCAGGGGTGAACTACTCACACATCGATCCGGAGGCGATCATGGCGATGAAGAGTCCTCCGGGAGATGATTCCCCTCTCCGGCAGGTGCCGGAGGCGATCTCCTGAATCCCCCGAGATGGGATTGGCGGCGGCTGCGTCTCTGGAAGGTTTTCCGTATCGTGGCTCTCGGTACTGGGGGTTTCACGACGAAGACTATATGTAGGCGGAAGGGCAGGTCAAGGGGCGTCACGAGGGGCCCACACAACAGGCCGGCGCGACCAGGGCTTGGGCCGCGCCGCCCTAGCATGTGGCCACCTCGTGGCCCCACTTCGTTTCCTCTTCGGACTTCTGGAAGCTTCGTGGAAAAATAGGCCCCTGGGCGTTGTTTTCGTCCAATTCCGAGAATATTTCCTTACTAGGATTTCTGAAACCAAAAACAGCAGAAAACAGCAACTAGCTCTTCGGCATCTCGTCAATAGGTTAGTGCCGGAAAATGCATAATAATGACATATAATGTGTATAAAATATGTGAGTATCGTCAATAGGTTAGTGCCAGCCACGCACCACCATTGGAGGAGGCGGCGAGCAGCACGAGCGTGTCCAGGGAGCTCAGATCGACGGAGTTCGTCGATGAACTCATCAACGCCTAGCACGGGAGAGCTTGTGCATGGCCAATAGAGGAGAGGAGATCCAGATCGAAGCGGATAGGAAGGAGCGCCGTCGCGCGTTGCGTCGAACGCGACCGGTGGCGAGCCCTAGGACCGCCGGAATCGGTCGGAGAGTGGCGGCGACCGTGGCGGCGACGCTATCGCCACGGGATCGCCCAAGAGTTAGGGTTAGGGTTCGTGAGCGAGAGAGAGAGAGAGAGAGAGGAGGGGAAAGTGAGGCCGATGGGCCGACCGACCTGGGCCGATCCGGTTCAACCAGTTGGTTGACCTGACTGGTGGGCCTAGGGGCATTTTAGTCATTTCACAATTCAAATAACCCTTGAACTTTATAAAATTCAAAACAAATTATAAATACCTCCAAAAATTCAAGAAAAATAGAAATAGTATATTAAAAATAATTCTTAACCAGAATAAAATAAGAAAAGAAATGAACAACGAAAGTTCAAATTTTGAAATTTTTGAATTTAATTATAAACTTGGAATTTGAAATTTGCAATTTTCCTTGGATATAAAAATCAAGGAAAATTCCAAGTGAATTTAAATATTTGTTTATCAAATATTTTTAAAAGAAAATTCTATTATTCCAAACATTTTCTTTTAAAAGACAAATATTTTCCAAAGAGGAAATATTCTATTATTCTGAAGCCTTTCGTTTATAATAAATACTCCAAAAAGGGAAAAACTCTATTATTTCAAATTCTTTATTTGAAATAAATATTTCCAAAAGAAAATTCTATTACTCTTAAATCCTTTTCTTTTTAAAAGAAAACCTTATTAAAGGATGTAAAAGGATTATAAATTACTGCCTAAGGCATAAATATTCAAATTAAACCTAAATCATTCAAATCTTAATAGGTACTCCGGGGAAAGGGATTCAACACAAAATAATGCACCCATGCATGCATCATTTGGATTTTATAACATTGTCCTTATCGAACAATGATGCTTCTTTTCAGAACTCGAGGTCCAGGTTCCATCCAAACCATCGAACTGCATTATCTCGTAGTCACCAGGCAAGTTCACTCTTGCTCATGTCATATTGATTATTATCTATCAATTTACTCGCAAAGAAATATACTTATCATTCTTGCACTGAAAATAAAATGTTACTTTTCCAATTATGAATATGACTATTGCGGTGGGCAATGGAACCATGGAATGTGTTTATGGTGGAGGTTCCATTGCAAGGGTTCTACTCATCTAGGACTAATCACCACTGCCGTCTAGTGATTCTAGCGCTGTACATTTCGCGTTAACCATGAATGATATAATGGACACACACCCAAATAAGCGTAGCATAAATATCACGTTATTAAGTTCAATTTGTTATAAGCTTCCGATACATAGTTACCTAGTCCTTCGACCATGAGATCATGTAAATCACTTATACCGGAAGGGTACTTTGATTACATCAAACGCCACTGCGTAAATGGGTGGTTATAAAGGTGGGATTAAGTATTCGGAAAGTATGAGTTGAGGCATATGGATCAAGAGTGGGATTTGTCCATCCCGATGACGGATAGATATTCTCTGGGCCCTCTCGGTGGAATATCGTCTGATTAGCTTGCAAGCATGTGAATGGTTCACAAGAGATGATATGCCACGGTACGAGTAAAGAGTACTTGTCGGAGACTAGGTTGAACAAGGTATGGAGATACCGATGATCAAACCTCGGACAAGTAAAATATCGCGTGACAAAGGGCATCGGTATCGTATATAAATGGTTCAATCGATCACTAAGTTATCGTTGAATATGTGGGAGCCATTATGGATCTCCAGATCCCGCTATTGGTTATTGGTCGGAGAGAAGTCTCAACCATGTCTGCATAGTTCACGAACCATAGGGTGACACACTTAAGGTTTGATGTCGTTTTAAGTAGATATGGAATATGGAATGGAGTTCGAATATTTGTTCGGAGTCTCGGATGGGATCCAGGACATCACGAGGAGGTCCGGAATGGTCCGAAGAATAAGATTCATATATAGGAAGTCATTTTCTAAGTTTGAAAATGATCCGGTGTATTTATGGAAGGTTCTAGAAGGTTCTAGAAAAGTCCGGAAGAAATCACCATGGAAGGTGGAGTCCCGGAGGGACTCCGGGACTCCACTAACCTTGGCCGGACACCACCTAAGGGGGCCGGCCACCATCAAAGGGAAAGGGGGGAGTCCCACCCTGAGTAGGATTCGCCCATAAGGAAGGTTTTTGAGTTGGACTCTTACTCGTTCTTTGGGCAATCCTAGATGTGTTCCACCTATATATAGATGAGGAGAGGGAGGGGCCGGCCACACCCTTGGCCGCACCACCCAAGCCACCAGAGGCCGGTGCCCCAGCCTCCCCTCTCCCCAAACCCTAGCCGTTCCTCCTCCTCATACCTCTCCTACAACGCTTAGGCGAAGCCCTGCCGGAGATCTCCAGCACCATCGCCACCACGCCGTCATGCTGTCGGGATTCCGAGGAGGATCTACTACTTCCGCTGCCCGCTCGAACGGGGAGAAGGACGTCGTCATCAACACCGAACGTGTGACCGAGTACGGAGGTGCTGCCCGACTGTGGCACCGTCAAGATCTTCTACGCGCTTTTGAAAGCGGCAAGTGATCATCTTCTGCAACAACGAGATCTAATCTCGTATGTTTTGGAAATCTTCAAGGGTTAGTCTCATGATCTTCTCATTGCTACCGTCTTCTAGATTGCATCTTGGCTTGTTATTCGTTTTTGCGGTAGGAAATTTTTTGTTTTCTATGCTACGAATCACATCAATCTCGTAGGGTGTTCTCATCGGACCTGTGAGAATACCAACTTGTTAAGACCATGTTTATAATATAATCTCGAGTGTTATGACCTGCAATATTTCTGTTGTACCACTCTGATGTATGTGATATTTGTGAAGAAGTTCCTTCATGAAGATCATATCAACGACTTGTATACTACAACATGCAGTGGTATACTGGGTCACCGCATTATGACCCCTGAACCTACTTTTGAGTGTCCTAAAACTATTTTTGGATATGCCTTGTCTAACACCATGTGTTGGAGATAACCTTAGAGCATACCTAGGATGAGATGCCTTTTCGGGAAGGTCTAGGGACCTATCGAACTGTGTACTAACGTAAGTCCACGAAAGTGCCATGGATTCTAACGGTGTAGTGGTCGATATGGACGTGAAGAGTCAACACTAAATTCAATGATATAAAAAACAACTATTTGACGGGGAATATGAATTCGAGTTTGATGTTTCAATATTTCCCATTTCTTAGAGTAAAAGATTAAATATACCACACTGGTACTGGCCACTATAACAAACTATAGCATGCCCATGCTCCTTAGGAGACACTTGTTATCTTCATATTGGACAAGAAAGATCTTGCACCACATATTAGTAAGGAAAATTTCAGGTGGGCCTAGTATGGGCTTGAACCACACAACCAACTAAGATCCATGATGAGATGAATTATCGGAGGGGGATGTAGGTTGTCATCGAGAAGGGTTGTTGATATGCTCGTGGCGAGCGTGACCATGGTGAACAAACATATTGGTAAGCGAAAAGGTGAAGGTGAACCACGTGACTTTATGATTGCTTCGTCACTTGCTGGACAAGTGTTATCATTGTTATTGCTGGCATGTTTGTGTTGTTGCAACGCATGGCCTGCTAGTTGTTTGTTGCGATTCATTAGTTTGTTGGTTCCGTTGAGGATGGAGCGCCGCCCCCATGGGCCCTCTTGTCTTTCCCTCGTTGATCCGTTTCCATTTACATAGGAAGTATCGCCTTGCGGTATAGGTTGCATGCCTTTTTGGTTGTTAGAAAATTGGCGCTTGTGTGAGGTTTGCCATGCTGTTTTCCATAACCAGGGCTACTCTAATGTTTGTGACATTCAGAAACACCCCGCACTTTTGAGTTTATTAAATACAAGAGGAAAATAGTGTTCTTTCTCATACACATCAATAGTTCATCTTAAGACAATGATTTCTATTTTTTTGGTGCCTTAGTAGATGCCGTAACACAATATATGCAATAATGAACTACAAATGATATAATATGTACACAGATCAATGAAAAATAAAATAAATACATGTCCACTAGATTTGTATCCCAAATTTCTCTATCCTATTTGTTCTTGGCATGCCAAGTTTCGATTTTTTTGCAAGAACAATTCATACTATTTCAGAGAATAAATAATTTCAAGCTTAAAATTATTTCCCCCCAAAAGATGTGATCATTTTTTATAATAATGTCAAGCACTGTTACACCATTTTTCCTCTCTACAAACTAAGCATTGTGCATTCTCATAGGCGAAATGACACATTTTAATTTATCGTCACAATGAAGATTATAATTCTATTTTTGTTAGCAGGGTATGATCTCATTTATTTCCCACCTAAATATATAGGCCTTGATCCATTCATCTATCAGGGTCAACAATGCTTTTCTCTCTTTGTAAAAAATTCAGTGCAACACGGCGATTTATTTAGGATAACTGTGCTGGAAATTTGTAGACGTTTACTCGGGTACATAGCTTATCACCAAGGTCAACATAAGCCATTTAAGTAACAAAAACGATGGTAACAAAATTAGAGAAGACAAAAGATGCACAAGAGTTCAATAGAATATTGCATTATTTCAATGTACGCTCATTAAACATGCAGTCATTGCTTGTTCTCAACGATCTGTGTTCATTCTTCAGAATTGACATTTGTGTATAATACACATTCAGGGACAACGTTGAGACAACATATGTCGGTATTGTGAGTGTGATGTGTGCCAAGTATGTATATCAAAAGAAAAACAAATAATCTGCAACCCTGAGCCATGACCTAGCTGCCTACGCTGCAAATGTGCAACTTTATTTTAAACCTGTGAGAGGAGAGGAATGCCCACAAATGGAGCATCGGCTGCAGCAGCAGCAAGTCAAAGCTACGGAGAAGATTTCAAAAGAATGAGGAAGTAAAACCGCACATGGCGAATGTGGAGGCATACGGAATTTGTTGGATTCCAGTGGGTGTTACTGCAAGAAAGCCCTGCATAAATAAAAGCAGACGGACACAGGCACGCTCTTGGCTTTGTCTCCCTGATTTTCTATTTCCCCTCAACCTCATCAAGCCTTTCTTTCCCCTTCGCCCGCAGCCCCACTACTCGCCTCTGTTCCATCCCATTCGCCATTCGCCGACCGCCCCGCGCGCGGCGGCGCGTTGCCGGCGCGGTTCGGACTGGGCGGACTCGCTGGGAGTTGTCGAGAGGACGCGCGGGATGGCGTGATCGGCGGAGGGGGCGGTGATGGGGAGGGCGGGGTTCGGGGTGGCGGCGGGTTGCGCGGCGGCGACGTGCGCGATCGCCGCGGTGCTGGTGGCGCGCAGGGCGGCGGCGCGGGCGCGATGGCGGCGGGCCGTGGCGCTGCTGCGGGAGTTCGAGGAGGGGTGCGCCACGCCGCCGGCGCGCCTGCGCCAGGTCGTCGACGCCATGGTCGTCGAGATGCACGCGGGGCTGGCGTCCGACGGCGGCAGCAAGCTCAAGATGCTGCTCACCTTCGTCGACGCGCTCCCCAACGGGTACGGCCCCCAAGGTCCCTCCTTTGCTCGCTGCCCTCCACTGCTACTCGGTTCGTCGCCTTGCGTTGCGTTTTCCTTTTGTTATTTTTGGCGATTTGCAGCGCTGCTCCGCTTCCGCTTCCGTTTCCTCCTCCCTCTTTTTTATTTCTGCGATTCATAGACCCCCCATAAAAAGGTAAAGCCTTTCGTTTCTGTCATCTTTATTTGAACACCACTTTGGTGGTTGGATCATGCCCTTCAATCTCGCCGTCTTCTTGTTAATCTATCTGCTTTATTCATGCAAATGTGGTTACCCACCTTCACTGGGTTCTTGCCTCCCTCCCCAATGATGCGGGAGTGCTCACTCAGCGTCTTTTTTTTCCATGTGAACTCCACCAGCATATATTTGATATTTCATTTTTTCCATAAAGTTTCAAGCTCGCTCTACGGCGACATCGACACGTAGTATCTCCATGCCACTTTCCCCTCGGTGTGCATTTGGGTCTGCCATTCTTGGTCCGGTCGTCTGAACGCTACTAACTTGGATGGCTTCACATGTTTTATGTTTCCCCTTTTGCGATTCTTACCTCGTGATGCTGCTTGGTCCTGTTGTGGAATGCTAAACGTATTTCAGATTCAATCACAGCAGTAAACACACCTGGTCCGTTACTTTTCCTGGTGATATTATTGTCCATAAAGCCTCGATCTTTATTCCATTGCGCATAATGCAGCGCACTTCCTCGCCATTCACCTTTTGAAATTCCTCCGAGTAGTAAGTGCGTCATCAGTTCTCAGAGTTCTGCCATATTTCTTCTTGGAACTGCAAATCGGCGACGCCCATCAGCTCCTTGTGTCCGGCCACCATTTTTCAATGGATTTGCGCAGTTTTGATGTCCGATGCGATGCCCCCTGCCCTGCTGTGAGTGCCGGTGCTGCTCTGGGGTGAAAATAATCAATATGCCAGAGGCCAAGAATTTGTCATGTGGGTTCTTATGCTGCACTGTTGCCTGTTGGTTTGAGCTTGCATTCATGGCGGGGCTGCTGCCCGGACCACCATAAAGGGGCATCTTAGTAGTACGTGAATCTACCAACACTTGTATGTGGCCGGCATTGGGGTTCACACTCCAGGTTGTATTCCACAATGCCAATGTGGCCTGTGGCCTTCTCTGTCAGATGAGAATCATTGCTTCGGACGGGAATACCTCGCGTCGATTGCAGATTATATTTTGTGTGTTTTAGTAGTAGGAAAAAGGCAATATAGTTGAACGGTGGAAGACTGATGTTCCGTGTTCATCTGATTCGAGGCCAAAACAGAAAACTCAGTTGCGCCATTCATCAAGTTGTACACGTAATGTTGTTCTTGTCTTTCCATAATTGCGAGATCATCACTTGTTGGATCTTTGTACTTGCAACAGCTTGGCCTGCTGTTAGAACCTATAACTGCGTGACAGACGGATCCACATTGGTTTTGGTTGGCCTTTTGTATTTTTGTTTCTGTCACACATTTGGATTTTAGTTCTTTGATGTTTCTTGATCATTGCCAGTGTGGCTTCTTAGTAGTAGGTATTGCTGTGCTAGGTGTAGAGTGCTATGAAATGGGAACCAATATCTTATTATTGTTGACCAAAACCATATTTAAAATCAACGTCTCAGCGAAACAGCCTAAAACATGGAAGCAGTGTCATCTGTATATCTTTCTTCCTTATCGACTTATACTATTCTTTACTGACCATACACCAGTTTGTTGACCTGTTTAAGCCTGTAAAAGAAAGACATGTTTAAGCATGTCTTTGTTTTCTGTAATTGCACATTGGACCCCTCAACAATGGACCCCTGAAAAAGACCTCTTCGTTTGATTAGGTCTCTTGATCAATCCAGTGCATTAGCTTTCTCCCGCCACCCCCTCAATTCAGAACAACTATGGTTTGCAAATTTTGCATAAAAAGATTGGATCACTCGTTTTGTCATTGATGCACCAGCTGTAGTTTCTTCCGTACCGGTTTACCATTACTGTGGTAGTGTGTAGGCAATTATTGGGATTGCGACAAATTGCGAGTGCTAAGCACCCATACTGACAGCTAACCCAAAGGACGCTATAAATGTAGTTCATTTGCTATGAAGTTATTATTTTGCATGGCGTAGTTCATTAGGGTGTATTTTGGATAGTGTTCATGCAGAGTTAAGAAGCATGATAGTGCTGCTTACCCTGACAAATATGATCCTTTGAAAACCAACTGTAGTGGACTTTGTTTTCATGATATTTGTTCTGAAGGTGCTGCAATATGATGTTTCACGTCAAATTGAACTTCTATTTCGTTGGTACTCTTTTTGAAGGTGCCATGATTAGTTAATTTAAATATTCTATGAGCCTACGAGGCTATGACCAATGGAGAGACAATAGTGATAATTAGACTTTCTGTTCCTTCTTTTTCCCAATTTTCCTATGCAAGTCATACTAAATTGGCTATGGTCCTGTACTTTGACAGGGATGAAGAAGGTGTATATTATGCCATTGATCTTGGAGGAACGAGCTTCAGAGTCTTGAGGGTTGAAGTTGGTGCTGGGTCTGAAATCGTTAATCAGAAGGTTGAAATTCAAGCCATCCCTCAGGAATTGATGGGTACAAGTGAGGTACTTGCTTTATTCTATCTTATTTCTATGTTTGTGAGATATATCTTTGGTACATGTCTTTTGAGTTATATTTCAACTGCAGGATTTATTCAACTTTGTTGCTTCGACTCTCAAGAATTTTATTGAAAGAGAAGATGGAAAAGATGAACAAAAGGCGCTTGGTTTCACCTTTTCTTTCCCTGTTAGACAAAATTCAGTTTCTTCAGGGTCATTAATTAGGTGGACTAAGGGATTTTCAGTTGGAGACACGGTAAGCCAACTTAGTTTTCTCGCACATAATTATACATTCCAATGCTGTGGTTTCCATGTTATCCAGTTAGCAGTACATAACTGAAGAAGTTGTAATATTGGTAAATATTTTTAGTTTTGTAGTTTAGATCTTAAAATTGATAAAATGCTATTGATGTTATTAAGTAAATCCCAGAAATTATTCTGTTCAATGTCTATAAGTTTTGTACTCCCTCCATCCAACAAAGGATGTCTCAAACTTTGTCCAAATTTAGATGTATCTATACACTAAATCACATCTAGATACACCCAAATTTATACAAAATTGAGACATCCATTGTTGGATGGAGGAAGTATTGAAAATCAGGATTTAAACTTGTAAGACTGCCATGATTAGCAATTTATTTCTCATCTTTGTGAATCGCTTGTTTTCTTGTGCTGTATATTTACCTGTCTGCTTCTACATGAAATGATCATTTTTAACTCATGTGAACCATGTAACCTCAGGTTGGGAAAGATGTTGCCCAGTGCTTAGATGAAGCGCTTGCTAGGTGTGGATTAAATATTCGAGTTACTGCACTGGTAGGTCTTACCTGACTTCTGCTGGCTTAAACAAATTTACATTGCTTTTATACTTATAGTCAGCTGTAAACCACATTTTCTTGAAATGCTGCACTATTTCTCGTTGTTTTGATATATATTCAATATATAAAGAAGATGATGCATAACATTTAGGAGGTTGTACAGGAAAACTGAAGGGTTATCCCTTAGCTAGGCTGATTATGTATGAAAGATTAATTAGGTCATGGGTTAGGTTGCTTTAAGCCCTGGCCTTTTGTTGTATTTTTTCACAGGAAGAGAGGAATGACAAGTTAATGAATTTGTTAAATATCTTAGCCTGATGCTATGCTAGTAGCCACACTTTCCATTTACTTTTTTGTAATTTGAGGATGGCAGCGTATTAATTTGATTAACCTAGTTAGTAAAAACAATCCCTGAAATATATTGCAATCAGTCTCAAAGCTAGCACTAAATAATAATCTCCATCATGACCTGCATGTTCTGTTATGTTTCTTTTATATGTAAAAAGTATGTATATCAACACCATCTCTTTTTAAATGATCATCTTGAATGATATTTCTTTACTTAGGTGAACGATACCGTGGGGACATTAGCTCTAGGGCACTATTATGATGAGGATACAGTGGCTGCTGTGATCATAGGGGCTGGCACCAATGCTTGCTATGTCGAACGCACTGATGCAATTATCAAGTGCCAGGGTCTTCTTACAAACTCTGGAGGAATGGTATCTTATTCTTCCACTTTATCTGTAGTTTGCTTGATTTATCTGATGATCTGTTTCTGTGAACAAAGGAACTATTATGCATATCTCTTATGTCAAAGCATTGTATCCATCAGGTAGTAAACATGGAGTGGGGGAATTTCTGGTCATCCCATTTGCCAAGAACTCCTTATGATATCTCTTTGGACGATGAGACACAAAATCGCAATGATCAGGTAAGTAATCTACGCAAATTTCATCTTATTGCATCTTAGTATTGTTGTTAATACGGCCAAACTGACTAGTCTTTGACACAGGGCTTCGAGAAAATGATTTCAGGGATGTACCTTGGGGAAATTGCAAGGCTGGTACTCCATAGGATGGCCCAAGAATCAGATGTTTTTGGTGATGATGCCGATAGTCTATCAACCCCCTTCATTTTGAGGTATTGCCATGCTTAAAATGTTATAGAGACAGGACGTGGATACATTTCACTACAATTAGCTGAATATTAGTTGAATATTTCTCCATATTTGTGGTCTGTAGTTTGTTAGCATTAACCAATTCTGACCAAGCACTATACTTAGCTGAATATTTCTTGAAAGATTTATGCTGCTGTTTTGTTATATCGTTGCTTATCTCGTTAACCAAGTCTTCGGATACCAAGCTGATATTTTCTGCTGCAGTATTTTAGTTTTGGCTCTGTTGGCTTGCCACCCTTTCATACTTACGGAATTTTATTTAAGTTTTGCCCTATTGTAAATATGAATCCCTAACAAAAGCTTAATCCAAAATGGTCCAGCACACCATTTCTGGCTGCAATGCGCGAGGACGATTCACCCGATCTGAGCGAAGTCAGAAGAATACTTCAAGAACATCTGAAGGTTAGCTTTTCCATTGTCACGTCTAGTGTGCTTGCTCTGGCATCAATCCCATACTTGTTCGTACATCAACCTGGTTTCTCATCTTTTCATCGCTGCTATTCCAGATCCAATCTGCCCCTCTAAAAACTAGGAGGCTGGTTGTCAAAATCTGCGACATCGTCACCCACAGAGCTGCCCGTCTTGCCGCTGCTGGCATCGTGGGCATTCTGAAAAAGCTGGGCCGCGATGGGAGTGCCGGTGCGGCCTCCTCGAGCGGAAGAACGAGAGACCAGCCAAAGCGGACGGTGGTCGCGATTGAAGGCAGCTTGTACCAGGCATACCCGGTGTTCAAGGAGTACCTGGACGAAGCCCTGGTGGAGATCCTTGGAGAGGAGGTGGCGCGGACCGTCACACTGCGGGTGACGGAGGATGGGTCAGGAACCGGAGCCGCTCTGCTCGCTGCGGTGCACTCGTCGAATAGACAACAAGGAGAAGGTTCGATATAGTGGATCAGAGAAGACAATGGTGATACAGCTTGCCCCTCTGTGCAAATGTAAAAAGGGACATTGTTTGATATCTATAATTCATATATATAAGATCTGGTCTTGTGTAGAGAAAATTTTCCTTGCGTCTCCGTATCATTGCGTGCCTCTTGTTCTCGTATTTATGATGTGTTGAAGTAGTTTGTTTGGTTAGGGTGATAGAAGCGCCAAGGGGATTAGACAATTGTTTTCCTATTCCATTTATTTTCTTCACTATCCTTTCCCGCATTTTTTTTACTACTATCCTATTTTGTAACTATACTAATGCACACTTTAGGAGACCTTTGTGCCTCGTGTTATTCCGTTGAGCAAGATAGGACGGCGCGCACCTTCAGCACTTGCTCCAGTGCTTGTAGTTTTCGCTAGGTGGTCTAAAAACTTATTTCTATTTTTTCTTACCTTTGGTATTTTTTTTATGTTGTTGATGATGATTAATAAATTGGCCTTCCTTTTCTCAAAAGAAAGAATCATGTGCTCTAGCTTCTTGATTTACTTAGTACTACATTGGGTCCTCTAATTTTTTTTACACAAAGTTTTAGAGTCTCTGCAGGCTGTGTGCAAAATGGTATGCCATATATTTAGAAGAACTTTGGATGTTTAACCGATGCTGTAAAATGTAACCAGGTGCTGCAAAAGAGAATAATACAGTATGAAATTGGTTGCCCAGTATCCTGAATTTGAGCAGCTGAGCAATAGCTCTGCAATGACACATCAATACATATGCAGTAACAAATGATCGGAGTGAGTCTTCAACTTGCATTACAAGTGTATTTGCCACATGATTTTGCTCTCAATTACTAGTACTAACCGAAATGGTCTTGTGCTACTTGGAGATGAAAACGAGCATGGCTCATGACAACCAGTGCGACCCACAATGAAAACAATATGGAACCTGAGCATTTATTGCAGGTGAAATGAAAACAATGCGTCTCGCAGTAGCATCACCATGAAACGACATGGAGCAGTCCTTAAAATGGTACAGTATGAAAACAATGTGGAAACTGAGCATTTGTTGCAGGTGAAATGAAAACAATGTGTTCTCGCAGTAGCATCACCATGAAACGACTGTCCTTCAAATGGTATGCAGTTGAGGTGAAAATGTGAAATAACGGAGATATAATTCTAAACAAGGCAACATAAATACATGGAAGCACACAAAGGACCTTAGCAAGAGGGGACGACAATAAAAGTGGACTGCGTTTTTTGGCGGTGCTTCTCGAGTACGAAGTAGTGATTTACAGGGTGAGAGCCTAAGGTCTAGCGTTCGTTGGTTGTATCTCGCAATGGTTCTTGCTGAAGACATTGTTTTTGAAAACTCGGCTTTTCCCTAGGATGAAAACTCAAGATTTTTGATCGAGCGACGACAAAGCTTATGTATTTTTTCTTTCTTGGAGGCGTTGTTTTTTGGAGAACCTATTTTATAGTCGGGATGTTGTCTTTGGTGGTGGTTAGAGTGTTAGTGTTGCGAGTCTTTCATAACCGTGACGAGGTCTTTGTATTATATTTCTCTTTTTTTAGCTATGTGTATCTTTAATGTCTTTTGATATCTTACATAAGCGTAATCTGTATCTTCGTGAATATATATATATTCCCTTAAAAAAAGTCACTACATAATCTATCAGAAAAAAAACAAGACCAACATGAAAAGCTGAATTCAAATCTTCGGTTCAAGGAACAGAGACATAAATCAGGTTTATTGCTAACTGCTGAGTGCTCAGTACAGAGAAAACCGAGACATTCCATGCACCCAATATACCATGATGCCATGACGCAGATCTTTTTTTTCAGACAAATCTCGCTCGTGCTGATTCCCGATCGATCAAGAATTCAAGATACGAGCCCGGCACGCTCCGACTAGCCCACACATCGTGCCCACGCACGCAGCCTAATGCCGCTGACCTCTAACCTCGACCAGGCCACTGCTAAGGCCTTCGGTCTTTTTTTTTGCATGGAAGGGCCTTCGGCCTTGGGCCTTCTCCCTACAGATGCAAGTGGCCCATTAATAGGGTATCATCTACCCTTTTTTAATTAAAAAATGAACCTTTTCTCAATTTTATTTTTAAAAATGAACCAACTTGATGATATCATGGATCAAAGTTAGTTTAATTTTTAAATAAAGAGGTTAAAGGGTACCCTAGTGGTGAACTGCTTGCATCACTACTTGTCCCGCGAGAGCCAATCTTGACTTTTGTAGCCTCACGCCTCTGTGGCCACCTTGGTCCACCTGCGCGCTAGCACCGCTCTACTCGCCCTTCCCTTAGATCAACTCTACCACACCCTTAAATTTAAAACCGTAGATACGTGTTCAAAGTTCCCCTCAAATCGATTTTACGGCTTGAAAAACTATCGTTCATATCAGACTCTTTAAACGAAACCTTTAAGTGCCTCTCAAATCGATTTTCCTGCTTGAAAAATGTAGTGCATATCAGACTCTTTAAACAAAACCTTTCCTTTTCCTTGTTGGTTCATCGCCGGCGTCTATTGGTGTGCGCGGTCTGGGTTGGCGATCCTAGGGACGGTCCCTTGACATATGTTCAACATCATCACACCTTATGCAAATTGGGCTGCTTGTGTAGTCCGTAGCGCTGTGCTCTGGCTTCATGCATAGAGGCACAAACCCCCGCACTCCGCGTAGGCGCCAACATTACGTGCAGGGTGCACTGCCTTCCTCGCATCCTCTTCCCCCCACCGCCACCCACCTCCACCCCTGACCACCACTGACGGCTTCTTGCGTAGCGCATGGGTGGGCTCCTCCCATGGGGTGCCATTGGCATCTTGGTAGTCCAAGTCGTCAAGAATATCGATGGTCGTGAATTCGTGATGGTACCGAAGCTCATAGCGAGCACGGGAGGTTGGGGGCTATGGCAAGTCACCGTCTTGCTATGAGGGTGGGTACCGAAGCTCACAGCGAGCACGGGAGGGTGCAGTTAGCTGAGAATTCAACTTGCCAGTATCTGAAGAAGCCACCAAACCCAGCCCCTCAAGAACCAGGATAGGGCGGAAATCCAGGTGGCTAACTCCACCCTACAGGGCCTCCCCAACCTGGTCCTCGAGGCCCATACAGAATCATTCCGCCAGCAGAAACTGCTGCTGAATACTAGACACAGCTTCGCAAGAACTTAACCAGGACACGATGTACAGTGAGAACTAGTAGCTACGCTTGCACCTGCTGTTGTCTGTTCCATGGATAACCTACTACTCTCACCCACTGGTCTATGTTCCAACCACTATGAATTCTCTGCTTGTTCTTGCCTTATAAGGACACATTTAAGCATACAAATTGCACCAAACAGTTTCAGGTGAAGAGACGTCTTGAACATCAGTAGAACAACGTACTGGATAATGCCATCTGGATGATGAACTTACTTTTACAACATAGTTGTACGTTTTTCAAGCAAATGATCAGATTGAATTTCAGGTTACTTCTACACTTCATTGTCACACAGCGGGCCTGGTACTGTCCTGCTTGAGACATGAACATTATGAGGGACCTGAACCAGACCATTACAATCTTTTCTGGTGCTTATTATACAAGTTCTCTTTCTCCAACTTATGTACCGACCACACACTGCATGAAGCATTAATCATTAAAATGACTAGCAGGCAGAGGAAAATTAGAAAAGATCATTCCAAACAATGCACCTTAAAAAGGGTGTCCAGATGGAAGCACAGAAAGGTACTCTTCAGATGTTTTTCATGTTGCAATACCAGCTGTTTCTACTCCTTGGAAGTAGACAAATATAACAATGTCCAATTCTCGAGAGAAGGGTGAGCTTACTAGTCTCCTGCCCTCCGCAAGACTTACCACCAGGTGAAATAAATTCATGAAAAAATAAATTATAATAGAACATTCGATTGAGAAGTTGACTATGATGCAACCATTCAAATTAACCAATAGAGGTCCAAGGCCTTCTAAAAATAGACGCAGTTTGCAGGTGAATAAAGAGGAAATGTGCCTATTTTCATCGTCAGTTACAACATTAGTAGAAACAGCAAACACCATAAATATTGACTATCAAGAAGACCACTAGATTAAGAAAAAGGTAAAATCAATTCTTCGGTACAACGAATAGGGGTTTGAGGCATATTGATTGGTAACAATTCAGTACTAAGAAGCACCACTAGATACATAAAGCAAACTCAACTCCTCAGCCAAAGAAAATAGAAGTGTGGGGCGGATCAGTCAGTACATATTTCAAAAGCAGAGCAGAGACTGATTTGGTAATTTTAGCAACAAAACACGCAGTAGTGACTTCAGCCTAAAAGGGAATCATAACAAAGCATAGATTTTATGCAACGACATAACAGTCTAATCGTCACTTTATGTACATCAATTGCAAGAAAGAAGAAGAAGCCAGCATGCTCATACTTGACCCGATAATTCATAGAGATATTGAGACCGTTGAGAAAGGCGAAGTGTGCACATCATAATCTTCTAGTACCGTGAAGAAGTTATGCTGAACAAGAGTTTGTTTGAGCCGAAGTTGACAAGCATGTAACTCTTGGCCATAGAGATGGAATTTCTTGACCAGTTTGCCATCAGTGTCAACGCAAAATAGCGACTGGTCATAATGGAGCAGCAAGTGGACATCACCATCCGCCGACCCAACCCTCACATACCAAAAGTCTTCCCTCTCTCCGAAGTACCCCGAGATTTCCGAGAACGGCAATTTGACCCGGTACTTGTGCTCCCAAGCCTCGCATTTGTAGTCCTGCAAGACCCATATATCAACAATGTCCGTGACACGATTACAGGTATACATGCCGAGCGTGCCATCCATCTCAAACATATATGGGTTGATAGGAACAACTGGAGCATGCATCTGCCAGAACGACTCAGCTATGGTGTTGAACACTATCACCGGCTTGCTTTCGGTTTGTGGGTTGTTTCCACTCTGATGATATGCTGGGTACCAATGCAGGTTATCACGGAGCAGGACAGATGCGTTGAAGCACATTGACGTTGCTTTCGGCCCACCGATGAACTTCGGTGGCTGGTCAGAGCCCAAGGCATAGATGTAGCAGCCAACTGGATCCCCAGGTAGCAGACCTGAGCCCGTCCACCTCCTCCGGTGCAGTAATAACCGGTACTCGCCCGTAGGGCGGTGCAGGTACATTCCTAATAATACACTGAAGAATCTGAAGTCCGACAATTGCAGGAGGGGAGCATACTGTCGCGTGGCCGGGTTGCAGACGGAGAAGGAGTAGCCATCCGCGCCATACATGGAGACAACGAGGAGGCCGTCGCAGGAGGCCGCCAGACCGAACGGCCCGTCAAGCCGGGCAACGGGTTTGAGCTGGTGGTGGGCAGCCCGGCGGTCGAAGGCGAAGATGTCTCTGCCGAGGCAATCGTGTGCGCAGACGACAGGGAGGGAGGGCTGCCGGCCGTGGTGCGCCAGGAGGAAGTTGCGGGCAGAGGTGGCGCGGCACCATGCGTGGCATACGGAGCGGCAGCGGAGGAGGGATTTTGGGGGGAGGCGAACAAGGATCTCCCAAACGACGATCTCCTCCGGGAGGCTGCTGCCGCGGCGAATGGCTCTTGCCATTGCGGCCTTCTCCATGGTAGCCGGCCGGGATTCCGTCCGGCCCCGCTCTGAAGAGGGCGGAGCGGAGTAGGGAAGCGCGGAGGATGGGGTCGAGGAGGCCGCGACGCTGGGGCGAGAAAGAGGAGGCAGCCGGCGCCGGGATAGAGACGGGCTTTGGCTGGGCTTAACGCAATACGCCAATACCCCTCCTAAACCTAAGCGACTTCAGTTCTTACCCCTCCTAAACCTAAGCGACTTCAGTTCTTGCCGATATTTTTTTGTCAAAAAGTCTACGAAGTACTCCACTTTTATTCACTGAATTAAAAGCCCAGATCACAACATCTAAAAACAAGCCAGACCACACCGTCAAACAACTAAAACTATTAGTACAATCATGTTATGATAAAGCCAGACTATGTTCTAATACAACAAAGGAATATGTCCAAAGTGGCAAAGTATATTATACAGATGCATTACTTCATGTGTGTAAGTACAAAGTATTTCCAGCTATCAAATCGTAAGAACATTTGGAGGGTTAAAATTATTTTCTATTCTAAGATGAAGTTAATATTGTATACTGAACTCTTTGGGGGTGCATTACTAATCTCTTTGTTGGGGTAGACCAAGAAACTGCAAGTCCTAAGCTAAATTACTTCTAAGGGCATCTCCAAAGGGACGACCGTTTGCGTCCGCGCGGTCGAAAAATGCATTTCAGACAAGTCCAGCGGTCCGACGCATAGTGACCGGGTTATCCGTGGAGACGTAAATCTGGCCCAAATATGCGTCTCGGATGCGTCTCTGCGGACGCTGCGTAGACACGCAGAGTGTCCGCTCGCGTCTAGCGGACGTTTCGTTGGGCCCGCCTGGCAGTAACCCAGGCTCGATGCGTCTTCTCAGGCGTGCTAGTGAGTGACACCGCTGCGTAGTTTCGGCGGTCTGCGCCATGTTAATGACGATGCCTCACATGCCGAGCGGCCGCCGCCCACCTCTGCCAATGAAGTAATGGCGATGCCACGCGTGCCGCGCCCCTCGTCTGCCTCCGACGTATATAAAGAGGGCGCGCACTCGTCTTCCTCATCCACTTCTCCACAGAAACCCTAGCCGCCACAACCTCCACCGTAGCGCCGCCTAGCTCTTCCTGCGACCCCACCAGCCCCGCGAGGAACTCCATGGCGGGTCGAGGTGGCCGGCGAGGTGGTCGAGGCCGTCCCCGAGGCCGGGGCCACCGAGGTGGAGCAGTTACAACCCCACAATCACCGTTGCCTGCGCTGTCGTCGTCTTCGCAGGAGGTCCGGTGCTTCGAGTTCCTCCTCCGCATCGACCAAGACCCCCTCGGTATCAAGCGGCTCCTGGACAAACTCGCCGAGTTTGTCGATAGCGTCGAGCCAGCCCAGTTGCAGCTACGGGAGGCCAACTGCAACTTTTGCCGATGGCATGTCGAGGTCTTGTTTGATGGGCAGGGCAAGATGTACCTGCACACCGGGTGGGACAAGTTCGTCCGCAACCTCGTTCTCGAGCCCGGCTGCCAGCTCACCTTCCTCTACGAGGGGGATGGCGAGATGATCGTTAAGGTGTTCGACGACACATTCTGCCGCAGGCACTACCACACCGGCGAGTCCGGCTTGGACACCGACAGTTAGAACTGTCAGAGTGTTTTGTCTTTGCATCAAATATGACCACGGGCCAATTGAAGCCGCTAGTGTCGGTTTCTGGATGTTCATTCAGCTGGATTTTGACAGTCTTCTTTCTTGGCAGCGAACATTCGAAATCTGCGAAGCCAACACTAGTTAGGTTTCCTCATTTTGCAATGTTTTAACTGTATATTAGTTTCTGTAAACCATGTTCCAAACTACGTATTATAGTTTGTGTAAACCATGTATTAAATTATGTATTAGTTTATGTATTAGTTTGTGTAATGTTTGCAACTATGTTTAAATGAAAAAGAGGAAAACAAAGTAGGCAAAGTCATATGCGTCGGGCCGCTGGAGGCACCCCAGGCGCAAACGGACGCGCGGACAAAATGACCATTTTCACGTCCACGAGGCTATGCAAACGGACGTGCGTGGACAATTTAGACGTCCGTTTTACGTTGTCCCGTTGGAGATGCATAATAGAAAGTGAGAAACTGAATTTCTTCCGGTGCAGTTTTCTATAGGAAACACAGTACATACAGACACACGCATCGTTCAGGGCCATCGTATATACACACACTGCTAAGATATCACCATTGTACATGCCCTAAGCCCAATTGAGGTGTATGGAGCCACATACTGAGCCAAGTATTTGCACCCTTTTCTCGCATCGACGGCAGCGGGTGTGCTTTTAGAAAATTAAAGCAGAACCATCTCTAGCGCTATTATTTTGATCGGCCGGTGGTAAACATTTTGGATGCAGGGAGACACCAAAGAAGCGGATTCATAGGAAACTACGCCCCTCTTTTCCTGCCGTGACAAAACCATGAAACAAGAGTCAAAACTTGGGCTAAACAATCCCCTCCGTTTCTGCTCTTCTTCCACAGCAACGAAACCCTGCAAAATTCGCCAAAATGGAAGGCCACGGACGGACTGCGGCGGCCGCATCGGTGGCAGCGGTGCTAGGCGACGACGACCTCCTCCTCGAGATCCTGCTCCTCCTCGGCTTCCCCAACTACCTCGTCCGCGCCGCCCTCGTCTCCAAGCGGTGGCTCCTCCACGCCTCCGAGCCGGCCTTCCTCAGCAGCTTCAGCGACCGCCACCCACCCCGACTCCTCGGTTTCTGCATCGACTACCCCGGCAGGTGTCAGTTGGTGCAGCTCCCGCAGACCCCGGAGCTCGCCGCTATCTCACGCCGCGCGGCCACCTCCTGCGCCGACGTCTTCGCCCGCAGACACCATAATATCACGCACTGCCGGAACGGCCGCCTCATCACCAAGTTCTTCGAAGACGACAGATTCAGGTACTCCATCCTGTCGCCGCTGCTCGAAGAGTCGGAATCGGTACTCCCGCCAACCCCGCTGCCGCACAACGGCCGTGACGGGGGCCACCGTTGCATTTCCCTGCCCGAGGATGGCGGCCAAGACGGTATCACCTTGCTGCGTCTCTGGAGGGACGGCCGGAAAGCCTCCGTGGAGGTATGCGTCCTCGGAGCCGGCGGATGGGGCGCCCCTACCACCGCCGAGACAGAGATACAACCTCCCTATCCCGAACCCTACTTCGAATATATGTCGCCTCCCATCCATGGCAAGATATTCATGGCGACCACCGTCGGGTACACCCTGGGGCTGGATTTGGCGACATCACGCTTCTTCATCCTTGAGCACCCAGATGGTGTCGGGGGCAACTTCAAGCTCTCATGCGCGGATTCCGATCTCTATCTTGTCAGCGCACGATGGTTTCAGCTCAGTGTGTGGCTCCATAAGGTTACCGGCGACGACGATGGCTCAGGTGGTTGGCTGCTGGTGGACGCGTTTTGTGTCCAGGAGGAATGCACACGGGTTGTGTGCAGCAGGAGGGTCTGTGCTGGTGGAGATTTCGTCAACGTTGCTGCAGTTGGGGACAATGCAGAGTTCGTGTTCTTGAATCATCCAGCAAGCGCTAATGTCATTTATGTTCATCTCAGGAGCAGGCTCGTTGAGCTGGCGTATGATCACCTTCGTTTTGGTTATTCGGCTTTCCGCTATACCGATATCTTTCCTCTTATGTTGAGCTGGCCTCCTATCTTCCCGGGCCTGAATGGAGGACATGGTCAACAGGAATGATCCCATCCCACTATGTTCAATCTTTGTAATATATGTACTCGCCTACTGCTGGGTGTAAAAACTCTGTTTCTTCCGTGATGTGATAGAAATGGATGAGAAATCAAAATTACTCCGATGGGTTCAGTTGCAGCTCTATGTCTAACTAATGTGTTCCCATGTTGTTTTGCTGTGTGTTCCTCGTATTAGTTTGAACCCTGTCAATACGTGGAGTATCTGTCTATGATATCCAAATAGTAGGTGTAATTCTCTATGCTATTGGGCTCTCTGCATTTTGCAAAATAGTTTTACCAAGTTGGTTGACAAAATAATCATCTTAGGAACACAAAATAATTAGCTTAGGAATGCAAATGGGTCACCATCATAGAGCCATAGATGCTGCTGTCATGTAACTGTAATCTTTAGAACCTCTGTTCATTTCATGAAAAAGACTGAAGTTCAGGACGGTGGTCGGTGTGGATAGTAAGAGATCCAGCTGAATCGGACTGAATCTTGCGAGAATGTATGTATAAGACATTGATTTCACGGAGGTTCATTAGTAATTACTATGTTCTGTACGGGGAGTCGGGGAGCTCTCAAAGACTAAAACGATTGTAGAAGGAACGCATATGACATGTTCAGTATGTTATGGGCACTAACTGACATATGTTACAGTTTCTTGTGGATTTTTCTTTTCAATGCATAGCTGAACAAGGAAGATAAATGTGGTTATCTGAAACAATATTGTTTAACACTATTTACTATTGCAGATCAGCACGCAAATGCTTGTGCAGCTACCAAGTAGATCATTTTTTCTCTTAAAAGAATTGCTGATTCATGTTTATGCCCTAATGTAGACATGCTATTTCTTTTGAAAGTTTTGGAAACTTGTAAAAGGATCACTGGAATTTGTTAGCCAAAAGCACTTTGCTGCGCAGTAACCGTTCCTCGCTGGATATATGTGATGACCCTGCTGATTTTTTTTTCTTCGGGTCACCACCCTGCTGAACTATCATATAGTAATGCGATAAACTTGTATTCATTTGTTCTCTCCTTCTAGGATTATGGTACACCTGGATAGAGAATTTAGCTAATAATATTGCACATCAAGATAATTCTACCACAAGCTATGTTTCTTTTGATGATGTAATGGAAATGTATGAGAAAACAAATTATCGTAATGGATTTTTGCGTCCTCTAACCCAGGTATGTCATTTAACTAGGTTTACTTTTTCTTTTTTTTCGAAGGGCCTGAGGCCGAACTTTATTAAGATAGAAAGAAGAGAGTACATTGGTGTGGCAGGGTTACGGCTGAGGTAGCCGAAAAAAGAAAGGTTGCCACAAACAACAAAAACAAGACTCCCAAAGAGGCTTAGGCCACAAACCACCTCAGGCAGTACAAAAACACCGACGGGCGCTGCCTCAAACTCTTAACCCAAGCTCTAAATGGAGACAATGCAGCCTGCTGCGCGCCATGTTTGTACATCCTCAACGATGAGCTCGAAGACCCGTTTCGCGGTGCTGAAAGGTTTACTTTTTCTTAGTTAGTCTTTGCAGGTATTTGCTTTCAAGTTGGTTAACAAATTATAAGCTTGGGAGTGCAATTTTGTAACTGTCGTAGAACACATACGTGCCACAGTCATGTAACTTGGATCTTAAGAACCTCTTTTGATTTCACTAAAAAGATTGAAGTTTCCAGCAGTGTATACAAGAATTTTGCTGAATGTTGTAAGATTGATTAGTGTGTATCAGATATTGCCTATATGAAAGATTTGTCAGCAATGAAGATTTTCTGCTAATAATCAATAGTGCAAACAACTTTGAAAGACAACCTGTTACTAATGCTAAATTGCCAATGCAGCAAATTTAATTCAATATGTTCATACTCTGTCCGTTCCTAAATAATTGAAGTTATAGGTTTGTTCTAAGTTAACTTAATTTAGTTTTTGCCAGGGTTATAGAAAATTATATCAACACACCAATTAAGTTTCATTAGATTCATCATAAATTCATAATATATATTTTCATACTATATAGATTTGATGTTGCAGATAGCACATTTTTTTTGTAAACTCTACGAAAGTTAGAGAAGTTTGACTTAGGACAAACCTAGAACTTTAATTATTTTGAAACAGAGTGAGTAATGCTAATGCAAGCAAACCTCGTTGTCAAAGGGAATTCAGGTTCCATAATAATCCGGTAAACAAAAGGTTCCATAATAACTATTAATTTTGGTTGTGTAGCGAGAGAAATATGAAGGTAGGGCTTGCCTTCAAGCGATGAAGATCGGGCCAGGGTTCCATTATCTTTTTAGATATTCGGTTATGGGTGGCTTCATCCAAATTAATGTACTTAGTGATGTTATTTGATACTTCTGATATTAGTTTCATTGATGATCATATATGCAGTGTTCAGTTCGATTTCGACGCCCGCAAGGACTTCAGTCTTGTCTACCTTGAGGTTTGGAAGCGGATCTCTAAGCAAAAGGCTCGATTCACGTCAGTCTGCACACCTTATTAAGTAACTCTGTAGTTTTTATGGAAAATGAAAGCTTGACAGTGATATTTCATTGCTTCGACATTCTTCAGATGGGTTACTATGATGCTTTGGGGGAATATATCGGCAGAACATGTTTCCCTCCCGCATGGGTTAGATTGAACTGGAAAAAATGTACTCCTCTTGCTTGAAAGAAAACATATATTTCTTCAGCTAATCAGCTTCTCATGTTTCTATTTTATCATGTTGTCTCGCTAATTGTTTTCTGTGCTTACGATTTCCAGTATGATGCCTACTTGGCTTGCGTTGATGAAAAGGTAAGCATGATTTTGTATGAGATTTCCTACGTGATACAAGTCAAATTGAATGTTTACTTATGCAACATGTCCTGTCTATAGATTAAGAAGAGGAATGTCATCTCTTCATCACAGGGTTGATCTTGGTCTGTGTTTCTTAGCAAGGAAATGTGCCTTTATACGGGAACTTCGTTTATCTTCAAGTCTGATCTAAGTGGAAATTAATTTTGTTCTAAGTTTTCGGAACAAAAGACCTACTTGGGTTACGACAGAAAGAAGATGGAAGTATGCACAAACGTGACAATATCTACGATTGTTACATACAACCCGATCAAAGATTGTTACTGAAATCTTTTGTGAAATCTACGCATTTCGGGGTGCTTTTTAGCCTAGAATATATACCCCTAGAAACTTCCGACCTCCACTAACCTCGGATCATGCAGTTCTACGATTGTGCAATACTCGCAAATCAGAGGGGGGTTGATGTTTGTAAATAGGCATCCTTTCCCCTCTTCTCCATTCATATGAGCTTTTAAGTGCGTGGATCTTCCACTCTAGCCAGTCAATCACTCCAAAACTTAGGAAATTGGAAGAGGAGTGCCTATCCTCCGAACGAATTTGAATCCCCCTTGTTTCCTTTGAGGACCTTGTAACCCCTGGGTCTGAGGATCCTTATTGAGTAGCTATCATGAGTTGGTGTTGTATAATCTCATGATGTTGTTTGGATTCTCCAGTTGAGTTGTGGAGTCGTGCCTCAACCCTGTGTGAATGTTTGGTAGCTAGCCTACAAGTTGGTGTTGTGTAATCTCGTGATGCTGTTGGGAGTCTCCAATTGAGTTGTGGAGTCTAGCCCCAACCCCATGTGAAGGTTTGGTAGCTAGCCACCTCGACCGACACCACCTGGTGGACTTGAACTCCCTTTAATTTCTGGTGGGTTCACAGGAGAAGAAGGTATAGCCTTTGTGGATGTTGGTAGACCTTTATAGCACCACACCTCTCTAACATAGAGGAACTTCTGTTTGGAAGGACCTATGGGAAACAAATCTCGCGTCACGTGTCTCCCCGATGGCCACCTCTTTCTTTTACTCTTGTCTCTTAGCTGCAAGTTATTTCTTTCTTGTTGTTGTTCATATAGATTATCACCTTACTTGTTAAGAATCTTCCCTTGCATTAAAGCCTAAAACTTGAAAGGATTAATTTTTTGATTAGCTCCTACTACCTCCGTTTCAAGGAATAAGGCGCCCTCGTTTTACGAGCTTTTTGTTTGACCAAAAATTACTTGAAATAGATAAAAATTGTTTGTATGAAATTAACATCATTAAAAAGTGCTTTTCAATACGAATCCAACGATACTATATACATATAATATAATCAAGATTTTGTTGCTCAAATTTTATGGTCAAAGTTCGTCTTGAAATACGCGTGCGCCTTATTCCTTGAAACGAAGGTAGTATTCACCCCTCTTGTCGCTCGTCACGTACTTTCAAGAAGCACGTACATCGTAACCAGGGAAGATGTCACCGCAACATCACCACGGCCGCTATTGTCATCAATGGAATTGACAAAGTCGCCGATCTGTCAAGCGAGGAAGCAGACCTTATCACCCATATCCCTCATGATGGTGCATGCAATCGCCGGGATGATGAAAACTAGAGGGCGACACAACAAAAGAAACTAGGCCCCACGAGAGAGATAAAAAGCAGTTGAGACCTCTAAATGTGCTCTGTCTCTCTATTGCCTCTCTATAGCCCGAGAGGAGAGCCACCAACTTAAATGTCACGGGTTGGAAGACAGAGACACACGGCGACCATGCACACGCATGTCGACACGTTAGTTGGTGCAACAAGGAAAAATTTAGACCTCCACAAAACTAGTTTATAACTCGATTCGCAAAACGCGTGGTGAACGAAGGAAGAGGAGTGCGCATGAACTCCTACTTTTCTCAACACTCAGTGGAACGGGAATAGCCGCTCTTATAAGCTGCTTTAACTCTCTTAACTAGCAATATGAGACTAAACCTTGTCTCCTACAACTCACAAGCTAGAATAATAAATGGGCTCAATATTTTTAAAATTGTAGGCTATACGAGGATGAACATTTTTTCTTACTGGAACTGCTGAGAAAAGATGTATCTATACTACCCACAAAAAGAAAAAAACTGTCGTTATGGCTTTCCTAAAAAATGTGGCCGTCTCGCAAGAAAAAAATCAACAGAAGCCGAAAGAAGTGGAAAATCCTATAGACCGACCAGGTCGGTGCCTACCAGGCACCGCACACCCTGGTCGGGTATTGGGCCTAGCCCATTTTCATCTTTTTATTTATTTTCTGTTTCTTTTTCTGTTTTTTTTTCTTTTTTGTTTCCTTTCTGTTTATTTTTCTTTTTTGTTCAAAATTGAAAAAGTTCAAATTTGAAAAGTATTCAAAACGAAAAATGTTCAAAGCTAAAAATTGTTCGTATCCGAAAAATATTCATAATCAAAAAATGTTCAAATTTAAAATATGTTCATTTTCGAAAAATGTTCAAATTTTGGTAAAAATCGATTTTTAAAAAAATATTCATTCTAAAAATTGTTCAAAATTTGTTCCAATTTGAAAATTGTTCCAATCTGAAAAATGTTCAAATTTTTAAAATATTTAAATTTCAGAAAAAACTAAAATAGTTTTAAAAATCGGGTCTAAAAAGAATCAGCTTTTGAAAAACGTAAAATTAATAGAACAGAAAAAACGAAAAAGCAAAAAAATAAGGAGTGGGAATGTTGGGCCGGGCCAATAACCCGCCTGGGGGGTCTGCGGCGCCTGGTCCGCGCCGACCAGGTTGGCGTACAGCACCCCCGAAAGAAGCGGCCCACGCTCTTTCACGCGTGCGTGGACCACAAGCCGCGAAAGCCGAGGCCCATATACAACTCCCCGCGTGCGCCGTTGCCGGAACGCGCGACGCCCTTCCTCCACATACCTCTCTGCTCCGCCACCGCCTCTCGCCTCCTCCCGGCTCCCGGCGCCCGGCGCGGCGCAACAGCGCGCGGCACTCTCCTTCTCGGCTCCCCGTGGGACGCAAAGTGAGCTCTCCCTCCCTCCCTCTCCCCGATTCGCGTCCCTCCGCCGTTCCGATCCGTCTCACGCACGCGCGCGCCACGGCCGCCGATCCAGCGATTCCGGGGCTACTATCGGACCCCTCGCGTCGCGTGTCGCACGGGTTGTAATTAGGGTTTGGAGGATTGTGGAAGAGGCACCGCGCGCGAGCGCGTGGGATGTAGGAACGCACGCACAGCCGCGCGCGAGCGGCGGCCAATTTCTTTTTGCTTCCGTTGAGCCTTCGTCCCCCCTCAAATTGTTCTGTAGCTTTACCGAACTGAGTTTCGCCGTCCTCAGCGTGGCAGTACCGGTGTCCTGCGCGCGCGCGTGGATTTTGAGGGTTTTGGAACGGTCGCGTCACCAATTCGATTTCGGGGCGCGACTTTCCGCCCTTGCTGTCAGTTCTGCCGATCCTTGAATGAACGAATGAATGATTGATCTTACACGGATAAGCTTGGCTAGATATACGGTCTACAGGCCGCGAAGTGAGGTCAATCGCCAGTAGTTTCAGGCAACTGACCCATCATCTTCTCCTTGAATGACATGTCAGGAAGGGCGATGCACTGCATGTGTTATTTTTTCTGTACTCTGTAACCAGTGCTGAACAAGCTGGCATTCAGTGGCTGCGCGCGTGTGGTCAGATCAGATGAGTAGTTTCAGTCGTGTGATACTTAGGACCGAATGGTCAGCAGCAATGTTGCTGATACGACCATAGCAGTGATGTTCATGTTGCTGTTATCCACATGCAGTGCGCAATAGTTGTTGATAGTTACTCTGGCCTCCAGGTGATGCTTCTGGTAGTACTTGCCGAAGTGTACCACTAGTTGTCTTGGTTCAGTCCACAATGATACAGGTAGAGTTAGACAGGTTTGCCTAACATCTGGACATCAATCAGGCTTGTTTTTTTTTTGTCAGTATTGAAGATTAGATCAGTACAAGTTCCTTCATTACGCTCCAACGTTATCCAGTTCTTGTCAGGGCCTTGACAGGCGTTGATGTGTTCTGTGTGATATATAACTTTCTGTGAGCTGGTACCTACAGTGCTCTTTGTGATACCGCATCGTATTTTCTGTGAACAAGCTGGCATTCAATGGCTGCGTATGGTCAGATCAAATGAGTAGTTTCAGTCTTGTGATACTTAGGACCAAATGGTCAGGAGCAATGTTGTTGATACGACCATAGCAGTGATGTTCATGTTGCTGTAATGCGCAATAGTCGTTGATAGGATTGGCCTCCAGATGATGCTTCTGGTGGTAGTTACCGAAGTGTACCACTAGTTGTCTTGGTTCAGTCCAAAATGATACAGGTAGAGTTAGACAGGTTTGACTAACATCTGGACATCAATCAGGCTTGTTTTTTTTTTGTCAGTATTGAAGGTTAGATCAGTACAAGTTCCTGCATTACCCTCCAACGTTATCCAGTTCTTGTCAGGGCCTTGACAGATATGAACCCGTTAATAGCGTTGATGTTTTCTGTGTGATATATAGCTTTCTGTGAGCTGGTACCTACACTGCTCTTTGGGATGCTGCATCGTGTTTTCTGTGAACAAGCTGGCATTCAATGGCTGTGTATGGTCAGATCACATGAGTAGTTTCAGTCTTGTGATACTTAGGACCAAATGGTGTTCATGTTACTGTAATCCACGCCACATGCAGTGTGCAACAGTCGTTGATAGGTGTTGCTTCTGATGGTTGCACCCAGAGTGTGCCACTAGTTCATTACAGCTTGTGTTGGTTCAGTTCAGTCCAAAAACGATACAGGTAGATTTAAACAGAGGCTTGCATAACATCTGGACATCAATCAACACCTGGTTTCTTGTCAGTACTGTAGATTAGATCAGTACGTGTTCCTTAACTGTCCTCCAACGTTATCCAGTTCTTGACAGACTACTGAACCCCGTAAAAAATACTAACCTTTATTAGCTATGATGGTTCTGTGTAATCTATCACTTTCTGTGAGCTGGTACCTCCGATGCTCCTTTTGACACTGCATACTATTTCTTTTTCACGTATGATGCGCCAGAGTACAGCTATATTTCTACTTATTTAGTTGACAACTGTTATCTGTACCAGATTAGCTCTGCAATGTCCATTTTTATGGTTGGCACTTGAAGATGCAACAAATTAATGCCACTATTTAGGGAGGTTTATTTCATGAATATTGATTAGGGAAATCATCGATCTGATTATTTATCCCCATCCAGTAACAACTCGAGCTTTGAAGTTAATTAAATGGATGAAGCTGAGTGCAAGTGCTCTGGTGATTTGGTTCAGATTGGAACAATGCACTCTAGCTGAACGTGAGTATTTGTCAAATTGTACTGTTTGTCCTCTCTATTTTTCCTTTGCTACTGGACAGATAATTATTAGGGACAGTAGCAGATCATAATTGATTGGTATAAATTGCAGGAGTATTGCTCCTTTGCTGTGCAGCTTTTAGGGCATTTCTTAGTATTGCTCCTTCGCTGTGCAGCTTTTAGGGCATTTCTTTCTCTGTTCCCTCCTCAGCAGAACTTTGCACTTTCATTCCTGCCCATTCTTTGATACCAATTATGTGTATAATCTACAGAAGTTGAACAACTAGTTCACCCCATGGACTGTGAACTGCTAGTGTTGGATGCACACGTGGAGGAAATTTCCAAAAAAGTTCACTGTTAGAAACAATATGGTTGATAAAATGACAAGGAACTTTGCTGTTGCATGCATAGTTCAGGGCATATCATATTCATTCGTGAAGATTAATATATCATGCTTAATGTTTGCAGATCGTTCTGAGATGAGATCCAAGGTACATGTGTCTAACAGAAAGTTTTTTTTGATAATGAAGGCTCTACCCTGAATCTGCTTTCTAACGCTGCTAACTGAACACAAGCAACTCTACATGATTAACACTGGTTAACTATTACACAACTCTTCTCTACGCTGTAACAACAGCTGGACTTATCTTGTTACATGAAACATTGTAATCATCGAAAGATTGCCTCCTTCAAAGTTACATCCTCTACAACCCAGAGTTAAGGTCAGGCTGCTCTATTTTGAGGTACTTCCCACTACTACTACTAGTTGCAGGCTACCTTTTCTTTGCAGATCTTGTCTTTACAAAGAGATATTTTTACCTACATTTATGTACATTATATGCTTTACAGAGGCCTTTACATAGAGCGCAGATACTGTCACAACGACATAGGCAGTGATGCCTTTGGAAATATTCTCTGTCCTGGGGCTAGGATTGCTAGGGGATCGTACATGTGTTTCCTCCGTTCAAATGTCTCCCACCTCGCCCCAAAGTGGGCTTTCCACTGCTGCTGCGTAGTGTAGGGTGCTAGATACTGCTTCATCCCAACGTTGGCCTTCTCACAGAAGTCGACTATTTTGTTATTCAGGTTCACTGCATGTTCGACGCTGCCGTGGCCTGAGAGCGACGGTGCCGAAGACAGGAACCCCACAAGGTAGAAGATTTCTTCATCTGGTATAACTACTGACGTCCTGTTGTCCCATCTGCGTCAATCCAGTGCGTTAGAACATTGAGTTACCAACTAGGTGTAGTTTACATGAGACAGTAATTGTTTGAAATTACTTACTTTGCTCTGTTCACTGGGTAGAGAAGTATGGGACCATTGTTGCTGTCTTTCAGGATCTTGCCGAAGACCTCGCTCGCGAACTTGTGGATTGTGCTTCTTGGGATTAGAAGGTTCAGCCATGGGTGTGGCACTTCCCAGAGGCCCTGAGCCCTGAGCTTCAGCTCGGAGGAGTGCACCCTGTCCAGGAACTCCAGGTAGGTGACATCGGTGTGGAAAAGAGTCGACTGTATGTATCTTAGCCGGGACAGCAGCACACCAACTTCCTGTTAAGACAAGAAACACGACCGATTAATTAAACCACACACAACCTGGGCCTAACGCGTCAACATCTTGATGCAGCGAGAAATAATTAATTCACCTGTTCCATGATGTCGGCCTCATCATCGTTGAAGTTCTTGGTCATCTCTAGGCAGTATAGCACTCTTCCGTCCGACTGGAAGTGGCTCGCCTGGACTGGGTCCTGCGGCTTGAAGGACGTCCTCCAGTTGTTGAGGATGCCCGTCCTGTTGATGGTCACGAACCCTTCGATGTAGTCGAAGGTCTTCTCCGCCGAGATCAGCGCCTCCTGGTCCTCGGTGAAGCTCGCGAAGTCCGAGTAGAGCACCCGTATCCACCTCACCTGTCAATGTGTATCCAGTCAGTGAATACAGCCGAAGAAAATGATCTATGTGTGCATTCAGAAGCTGAGAGCAATGGAATTGGTTATCTGATTAACTTACCATCTTTGGTGCAGGCTGGAGAGCAATCCTGGCTCTGGTGATGATGCCGAACTGGCCCAGGCCACCGAGAGCGCCGTAGAAGAGGTCAGAGTTCTCCTCGGGCGAGCAGGTGACGACATCTCCTCTTCCTGCATTCCATGTTCATGACAAAGATATGAGCCACTGTAGTTGATTATTACTGGTCTATTGCTAGTTAATCAACGTGCTTGATTTGCTTGGGGGTTTTGTGTAAGATGAGACCTGTCACAATCTCCAGCTGGTTGACATTGCTGATCTGCGGCCCATGCCGGAACGCCTGGCCGCTGACCCCGGCATTCGACAGCGTGCCGCCCACAGTGAGGTGGAGGTAATCGGTCCACGACCTGGGCGCCAGCCCGTGCTTGAGCGTCTCATGCAGCACGTTGATCCAGAGCTCTCCTCCGGGGGCGTCCACGTAAGGTGTGGCGGCACCATCGCCGTTGTGCACCTGCATCCTAGCATCACCGCTGAGGGACTCCATCTTGACGACGATCCCACCAGCGGTCTGGGACTGGCCGAGGAGCGAGTGGCCGTGGCCGCGCGCAGCCACGGTGAGCGGCGAGCGCTCACCGAGCTGGAACACGCGCTGCACGGCCGAGGCGATGTCGGACACAGAGCCCGGATGGAGCACGGCGGCCGGCAGCAGGCTGCAGCGGTTGCCGAAGTCCTGGGCCACGGCGGCCACGTCGTGGAAGCTGAGGTGGCCGTGGAGGCGCAGCGCCCCCGGCCCCAGCGGCGCGAGCACGTCGGCGTCCGGTACGTGCATGGTGACCCCGCCGAGAGCGAGCAGGAGCAGCAGCTTGAGATAGCACACCATGGACGCCTTCACCATGGCTCCCGGCCAAGCTAACTTTATAGCTCAAGTAAGATTGAAAGAACCGAACCCAGTTAGCCCAAAGTGTCCACGCAGTTTGGCAGGTTGGTGGATGGCAAGCCGGCTGGCTGGGAGAAACTTGCAAGCGAGAACAACCTAGAGTTACCACGGCCAACAGCGAGTGAGTGAGTTCGTTGTTGGAAGCGGGAAGTAGGAGAGAGTGGAAGGGGAGAGTGAAGTTCGTGGGGATGGAGGGAGGAGAAGGAATGGGAGGGAGATTTAAAGGGAGGGAGAGAGGGAGGCTGGGTGGCGACGCCGACGCAGCCGCAGCAGCAGCACGGGGAGGTAAGTGGCGTGGTCAACCAATCTGGGCACTGTTTGGTAGAATCCGTAAGACGACCGCCTGCTTGCATGCAGACATCTCCTAGTGGCCACAAAGGTTTCTTTTTACAGCCTGGTCACCTCCCCATAAGCCTAGTACTCCTAGTACATGTATGCATGGGCAGGGTACCATGTGTCGGTTAAACTTAAACCCCAATGAAGAGACATGGCAACATTGAGTGGACTTAGCCTGTCAGCTGAGCACCAGAGATCGATTAGATCCTGCACGGCAGAGATCATATATTCCCCATGGATCTTGCAGGTGTGTTCCTCGCATCGCCGCCAGCCTCCGGCAAGGTGGTGACCAGGAAACTATCCTTCTCGATCGGATTTGTAAATTCCCCATTGCGAGAATGCGAGACGATCAGGATCTTCTCCGAAGCTGCTGCCGTTGCATTCGGCCGCAAGGTCACATGGCGCGCATGACCCTGTCTGCGCCCAACCCACAGCGACATGTTGTCTTCACGAGACAGACAGAGAAAGGGGATCAATTCCAATGTAACTTCTGCCAAGTTACCTCGAAACGTATGGACTTGGATCGCCACGGTACCAATCATGGTGGTCATTCTGGGAGTCGGAGAAGCGTGGGGGCCGTCACCAGTTAGTTTCTCGTATCTAACAGCATCCACGTGATGGCAACGTGTACAGCTACCGTACACGATACTGGCAACCACCTTTTCTGGTACGACTTGGACCCTCCCGATCGATCATCTGCGTTCGTGCGTGCGTACTATGTCACATGCGTCGATACGCAACATCAGCAGCTGCTTCTGCTTACATGTAAGGGAAAAAAAGAATGGAGTTTCGATTCGATCAAACTGAGTGAGACCGACACGATCGACGGGCATTGGCGGACGGCGGCCAAGTGCTTTGGTCGAACCCGACAGGCGAAAGCAGGGGGTCCTGGTCAGGGCTGAGACCACTTTGACCGTTTTGTCGATCGCCCCTCTGCACCTATATGTGCCTCTCTGGTAGGCAGACTCCACAAGACATATTCCTTCTCCTCTGATGCACGTCTCCCACATGGCCAAATGGTGCAGTTCCTTTAACTAATCAACTTTTAGGTCTAATGTAGGTTCTATGTGAGATTGTGCGTGTGGAAAAATGACGGAGCTAGCCATTTTGTTTAGTATGGGGAACTTTAGTAGCCTCTTTGATTCAAATGATTTGCATAGGAATCAAAATTCAAATCTTCAGTAATTTTTTATTCGATTTGTAGGGTTGAATCCTACATGATATTTCCCTAAGAAATCATTTGCCAATGGAATCTAACATCCCCCCAAAACTCCTTTTCAAAATATTTTCCTTTTTGTGTGATGGAATTAGACTTACTTTGGTGCATATGGAATCATGTAGGATTGGAGCGGGCATGACACTGCAATCCTACTTTTTTCATATCTACGAACCAAAGTGGTACTTATACTAAAATATTAGTATTTGTGTAACGAAATCAACAACTTGAACTTTAATTTCTGCTACTATACCAAGAGAGACTGTCCGCCCGAGTTGGGGAAGTTGTATATGGCTTTGCCAGCCAGGGCTTTGCCATTGCCCGTGGTGGGTAGGGTGTCGGGTGCGTGCATTTATGCGTCTACATTGTACGTTGTGTTTCTAAGGTAAACCATTGTTCTATACACGTCCATAATTTGTGCATTCTAAAAGTTAATTTAAATTTTTGTGTAAATGATTTTCCGATGAAAACTTGTCTATTTTTCTCATAAATCTCATCACCAAATAGCATATACTACTAACTATCAAATTGTTATTTTAAAAGTGGGTAATAGTACAAAGGTCAAGGAAATTGACTGTTGGTCCACATAATAATAAATATGACATAAAAATATATCTATTAACTTACAATTTTTCTTTCTACTTTCACCCTTAAATGTGATTTTTTACTCCATTAAAAAATCTTGCCTAATTGACCCTTTCTTGTTAGCATTTTTACCCATTTTGTGATATTTGCAGATATGTGGAAAGGACACACATTAAACAAGGACATTCTATCAGTTTTACCAAATCATGTATAGATTTAGGAAAAAATATCAGAGTATAAAGATTTGCCACAAGGTAGCGAGTAAAGTGTAGTTTTTTTTTTCTTCAAAATGAAGTCAAAGTTGTCACGATGTCAAAACTAGAAGGCTAGAAGGCAGCTGCGTTGAACACGTTCTTCTGAAACATGCTTATGATGCGTGTGTATGCTTGATGGAACCGTGATCACCCGTCGAAATGTCGAATGTATATGTTCACGGCCGGCCTAGTTTGCTTCGAGAACACGGCCACCGTAGGCTTCAACAAGTTGGGGCCAACCACTACACCAAGAAACGCATGGCTGGATCGCAACTCGTGCGCCATCGATCGTGTTGGCGACGACCACTTTTTGCACTTGTTGACCTTGACGGCTTCCATTTGTGTCAATGCCGTCCACACAAATCACCCTCAAAAGACACGTGACCACACTTTTATTTTTGCATATATTTTTGGATATATTTTTGTTTATTTTACTGTCAGACGTCAAAATGGTACTTTGGGACGAGAGGGTCAAATTATTATAATTGCAATCCAAATAGTAGCAAAGTACTTCAGCCGTAGTACAAAACGGTAGTACAAAGATGCCCCATCTTTCCGGAAATAAGCGACTTGAATATATATAGATTCGTATGTATCTGGTGATGTGGATAAATCCGAGCCAGTTATCTTCCACATAGGAAGTATATTTTTAGGGCATCTCCAACGGCCCGACGCAAACAAACCATCTGTCTGATCAGAATTTGAGTAAATCCCGAGTCTGGAGGCCCAACGCAAACTGACCGGCGTTATATGGATTCCATATATGAACATCAACAAGTCCACGTGCTAACCAACTCGGGGCAGCCAAGGACAGCGTACGCACCTCACCCGTTCACGGCCCTCCCTCCCCTTGCAATCCTAGGAAAAACATCGCTGTTGCTCGCCATTGGTGGCACCGTCTATTTGGCCCGCAGGTCGATGGAGGACACTATTAGTGCCAACATTGTGGAGTGCCCTTGCCAACCTTGTTGCATCTCATGCCCCTCCGCCATCCACACGGAACCGTCCACCGGTATCGATGTCCAGAACTTGTTCGACCAATTGCTCGGTGCGAAATCCTGAACTCTTTTTGGCCATTTGCAGAGTGTAGGCGAGCCATCGATCCATTAGTGTTCCCCCGCAGGAGTACCTTAAACAGTTGATCGACTTCTTCATCAAGGAAGTCCTCGACAGCTCGTCGGACGGCTCTTCGTAGATAATGGTTGTTGTGGCCTCCCTCATCCACAATCACACTAAGAGGCAGATGCCAGTGCACAGGGGCTTGACGAGGCCTCGCAGCGGCAACCTGTTCCGAGATTGAGAAGTTGGCCACTACCGGCCGTTTAGAACTACTTCCACCCCACCAAGGCGGTCTTCATAGAGACCCTGTTTCGGCGGCGCTATCGGATGTCAAGAGACTTTTTCTTGACTATTCTACGGGGCGTGAGAGACTATGGCCCCTACTTCCAATGCAAGTGCGCTCCCACGGCTAAGCTAGGCTTCACCTTTTATCGGAATTGTTAAAGGTATTCGTATGGTTTCGTACAAAGTGCCTGGTGATCTCCTTGATGAGTACTTGCGAATGAGTGAGATCATCTGCCTTGATGTGATGTACAATTTCTACCGAGCTGTGATTGCGGTGTTCAGCGATCTTTACTTGAGAGATCCAATTGTTGCCGACACTGCTTGATTGTTGTCGGTCAACAAGGCAGGAGGATTTCTGGGGATAATCGGAAGCATAGATTTCATGCACTGTGAGTGAAAGAACTATCCATTTGCATGGCAGTAGAAGTATAGCAGGCATGCCGAGGGGTGCACTATCATTCGTGAGTCATGGCATCACATGATATGTGGAGTTGGCACTCTTTTTTTTGTTGGTATGGCCGGTTCCCACAATGATATTAACGTGCTCCATCGCTCGTCGGTATTATCCAGACTTGTAGAAAGCAATGCTCATGTGGTCAGCTATGAGATCAATGGAAATGCATATAACAAGTCATATTATAATGTTGATGGCATCTATCCGGACTGGATCATAATAGTGAATATAGTCCGTAATCTTACAATAGAGAAAACGAAGAGATTTGCCCAGACAAGAGGTTTGCGGGAATGATATGAAGCAGGTATTTGGTATGCTGCAAGCTAGGTGGGCTATTGCTTGTCACTCTGCTAGAACATGGAATGTTCAAACCATGCATTAGGTGATGACTACTTGTTTGACCATGCACAATATGGTCGTCGAGTAAGAGCATGATGACAGCCTCCATGACGAAGGATGACAATTTCAGGGTGAGTTGAGCCGCAGGCAGAGGCAACAACATTCAAGGAGTTTCTCTATATGCACACTAAGCTCTGTGATAGCCACATATCGACTCGTTTCCAAGCGGATATTAATGAGCGTCGGTGGCCATTGGCAGGGCATGATGAGAATGAGGAGTAGTCATCACATGTAATTTTATATATTTAATTATGATATGACAAGGAACATTGCATGTGAACTTTATCGTTTGTTTGTTTATTTGGATGTAATAAGGAACTTATCATTATTTTATTGCAACATTATTATCTTTATACCTATGTGTTATTTAGGTTGAGAATATGTTGAGAAATATTCTATTAATGAATAGACCAGACAAAATATGCGTCTATCCCTGGGCTATCCCGATCCAAATAGAAAAACGTGGCCAAACGGTTATTTTGGTGTTTGCGGTTCAACCCAAACAAACACAAACGGATATTTTGTTGTGTCCGAAGTAGGTCAAACCGTTGGAGATGTCCTTATATCAACAAGAATAAGAAAGTGCACTTTTAGTCCTTGAATTCTAGTGAAAAAGTTTAAGGTATGTTCTAAACTAACAATAAGTTCTAGGACGAAAAGTGAATTTCTCCAAAAGTTTAAGGACGAGAAGTGGACTTTCTTCCAACAGAAAGAACATCATCTCATAGACACGAAGAACATCATCTGTATATTCTGACGTGTAAAAGTCTAATCGTGTACCAATTATGTAGGCACTTTGCACAGGTGTTCCTCCTTTGTTCCCATCTATGTGCGCACTGACTGCCTCATCAGCTGATGTGTGACCAGCGCCCTACTGCCACACACACTTGCAGACTTGCTGATGTGCATGCACGCGCCGGACTTGGCGGCGAAGGTGGCCGGAGAGCGATCGCCGGTGCGGCCCGGCCTTAGGATGTCGGAGAGGTGGAGTTGACTGGGTCCATGACCCACGTGTCCCGGTTGATGTTTCTCCTGTCGCTTGGGCTTTCGGCTCGTGGGCCCTCTTGTTTTGCTTACGTGCCAGCTTCTGGGGAGAGGACGAACAGGGGGGCCATGAACCACCATACAACATGAATGCTGCGCGCTCCTGGGATCACGTGCTTTTGGAACAGGAGCATGGCAGGTTAGTTCAGCAGATGATGAGTGCTAACTTGCTATAGTAGCTCTATCAGATGTGCATTGATTGTGATGTTAGATCTTTTTGGCTCACGGACTCACAGTTCTAGCATTGATGATTTTTTCTTCTTCATAACGTGATATCATGAACGAGGGCCCTATAGATATCGGCATGGTCTCAAACGTGACATTGTGCACATATTTTTCGGAACTGAGGAAGTACTATGAATAAATACAATTATATGATGTCATGGTACATTTCATGGTGGGTCGAGCAACATCATTTTTATTGTCCACATGGTGATTATTTATACTGCAAAAATGCTAGTACTCCGTACTAATTATTACTTTGATGGTCAAAACTAAGCACTATCTACTTTGACTAGCACATCATAAAAAACATGCATCTACTTTGATAGTCAACCCTAAGTATGTTTGACTAGCACATGATCTAAAACAACATGCACTTTGACACTCTTGGGGTATGGGGTTCAACTTTGACCATTTCCAGGTGTTAACCCAACCGAATAGTTTTGGTAAGCTCCGATAAAAGGAAGCATATCTACAAAGAAGACATAGACAAGTGTCTCTGCGAGGAAGCGCCTAGTATCGAAATCAATGGTGATGCGGGCAAGAGAGAGGTTGATTGAGTTAGGAGAGATGAGAGGAAAAGTGTACTTTGGTGTTTTGTTGCCACACAAGCTGGAGGGCATTCTACGGGGAACTCGGGTCAACAAATGAAAATAAACTTATAAAAAAAATTAATCAGATTTTTTGAATGACACTTCCTCTAAATCAACCCCACTTAAATCCTGATTATCAGTAAGACTGATCACCTATTTCCCAACTTCTCTGCATGTACTAATATGTGCCCACTATACTTCTTTGACTATAACAATATAGAAAAAATGTTGGTGAACACAGTGCACCAATTTGTGGACAACCAATCAAATATTCGAAATATTATTTTCCATCCTACATGAATTCAGAATATCTTACAGCTATGGGATTTTTCAGTTGATCAGATACCACGAAGATACTTGAGTGTCATTGTGACGAGTCCTCTGATGTACCACATGCTCGCCACCTTTTCCGACATCTAGTTGTGCACACATGCATGAACAAACATGACCTGTCCTGTCAAGTTTAGCTATGGGCGGCTGTGTGCTGTTTTCTTACTTATTTTGACCGGGTACAACATTCCAATGACTTGGTCGAATTATAACCAAAACTCTGACGAGGACACTCACTAATTGGATATCTCTATTGTCACAGCTAGTGTTTTTTCTACAAGGATCCACTGTTTTATTTATCTAGCTTATGATGGGTGAGGTTAGCATCAACAATCCTGTAGACCAGAGGCAAAATGATTATGCGAGACCTCGCAAGTTAAAGGAATTTCACCATTTTTACCTTCATATATAAATATCCATGTTCGTCGTCATCTCTCATCTAGAAGTCACTTCGCAGTAAGTGGGGCATATATTTAGGGCATCCACCCTTTGATTATACTCTTGTTGTAGGGTTTTAAGTACTTAACATACACAATCATTTGGTGCTTAGCTATTTATAAGATTGATGGTTTTTCATTATGTTTGTCGGAGCAACTGATATCCCCTCATCTCAAAATACACTGAATAATAGGTTTCACTATGATAAGCCTTCCACTAATAGTTACACTATTCATGTGTAGTTTTTGTGATACAAAATTGTTACCCTAAATAATTATTTTTGAAATATAAATGACAACGTCAATTTCATGTCTCATATGTAACATAGTAATAGAGTTATTGTTGGTCAAATTGTGTCCTACAAATAAAATGCAATGTACTTTGGGACGGAGGAACAATGTGCATTGAGGTACTACAAAATCGACTCCTGAGGCAAGGGGATCCTCTGCCGCTCATGCTTTTAGTTCTAGTCACTGAACCCCCCTACAAGGGTGCTTGTGAGGAACGGATATCCAAGCTAGATTGCTATTCGTGCAAGATCGTCTAGATTGCAAACTTTTCTTTACACGAATGATGTAGGGAGTAGTGATTTTCCCGGACCCATTCAAGGATGAGCTATTGTTGTGTAGCACACTTTGGTGCCTTAGAAAATACTATTGGTTTGAGTATTATTCTGGTAATTATATTGCTGAATTTTCAATGGAGTAAACCATACATACCGTAACCTGAGGCCGATGAGACTCTCGAAGACATTCGTCTGCATACGCCAGTAACTTCCTCCTTCCTGAATAGTACTAGTCTACTATCTTATCGGCATCCTGAAATTAGCTGCTTTGTACATAACTTTGATCAAATATTTCCTCTAGTTGAAAGATCAAGGGGGTGTTTTTAATTAACTCCGTGCCATTTTAACTTACATAGTTGGATACCTACGGAGATTGACGTGCAACACAATTAGATAACTAATTTTAGTTAAAATACTCTGTGTGCGGCTCCAAAAGCTAGAGACTTGCCATCAGAACCAACCCTAGAATAAAGTTATGGCGCCTAGTTAATTATGGCATGCTCTTGACTCTTGAGTTGCTATTACTTTGGCCAGCAACCAAACCATCTGATAATTAGTTGTCCAGTGTTTAGGTAGACTCTTGTTAGATCTGTTGTTGCCATCATCTTTGAACATTTTGTTGCTAGCTTTTCACATCAGCGCAGCCAGCACGAAATTAGTATGTGTTGAGAATAGATCGAATAATATTCAGTTGGAACCATACTTTAAAATAGCGGGTTATTTCATTTACCCGCGGCATTTTTGGAGGCTATGAAAGGCTACCAAGCTATAGAGGGCTATTCCATTTGGCGTTTTTAAATATTTTTTTTTGGAATATTTCCATTATATCTTACCAAAAAAGAGAGGAAAAAGTATGACTCAAACACGATTAATGATACAATTTATTTAACTATTCAAGATAAATAAGTATTTAATTATTCAACTCACAAGTTTTATCTAATCATATTAAATGCAAATTTAGAAAATAAGAAATAAAAGAGAAAATGAAAGAGAAATTCAAAATACAGGAAGTTTAGCAGCTAACTTAGAGGGTAATTAGGAGCTAAATAGGGGCTAAATAGAGCTATAGCCAGCTATTAGGTGTTTTTTTTTTTCTTATTTAGCCTATAAATAGTATAGCCGCAGCGGGCAGGTCATCCAAGTGAAACATATGAACTCAAACGTTTTCACAAGAAGCAAACACATGGTAATTAATTAGCCGGCAAGACAGTGATAAATGAAGGGACAACATGCTTACCAAATGACCAGTGAATCTACTATTCAACGATGCAGGTAGCGACGAAGAACAGTTGAAAATGACACTTGCAAAACAATGGAACGGGGACCGGAAAGTTGTGACCATAATTTGACGTGTGTGCTTGCTGTTTACTCCACGTTTGTAGGTATATCCTGTATTACTACCTCCATCTTAAGGTTAAGTTTTTTTTTAAATGAAACCAAGTAATTTTTTTTAGAAGAATATATCAACAAATATAATATTTTATAGATACCATAAGAAAAAATATTTTATTATCTATCTAATGATATTGATTTTGTATTATGCATGTTAAGAATTTTTGATAAAAAAATAGTTAAAATTGACATAGTTTGACTTTCTGAAAATAACACTCTCCGTTCAGGGTGTATAGTTTTTGGCACGGAAATTAAGAAACGTACATTGAGAGCAAGTTACACGAGTTTTGGGCAAGATTACCCCCGAATTATTGCTTTGAGAAAATAGAGGAGTTTGCATGAGCTAAGAAAATGCAATCGAATCCGTAAGAAAAATGTCCAAATGAGTGGTTCTACATAATACACCTTATATTTTGGAGCTTTTTTTAGAAAAACTATACACCTTATATCAATGAACGGAGGGTGTATAAGCCTTAAGCTTTGGGATGGAGATAGTAGTTACGTTGTTAGGATATGCATATGATACATCTCAAATGTATCTACTTTTTTATTCACTTTGCTCAAAGATTTTCTCTGGAATCAAACCATACTTGGATAAAACTGTTTAATCTGACGCCGTTTTTTAGCAAAATTCTTGTTTTTGTCAGTTTTCGCACAAAAAAAATCGAGGAAAAATAACACGGAAGTTTTTCACCAAAAGAGGGGACCTGGAGTTTGGGATCACGAGAGTGGAGCCACGAGACCCAAACGAGGCCAGGTGGCGCGCCCACCAGCATAGGGCGCGCCACCAAGCCACGTATGGCCCTTGGTCATCGTCTCGCATCCCTCCTTCGCGTGGTGCCTTATATACACTAAAACGTACCCTGCCAGAGGCACAAGATGTTTCACGAAACAGAACACCATCAAAACCACGATCTCTGTTTCAGGGGTCAGATTGATCCTGCTTTCCACCTCGGAGAGAGTGATTTCGAGGGCTTCTTCGTCATCAACGCCACCAACGTCATCAGCAACAATCATGGGCTCACTCTCCATCACCATGAGTGTGTAGTTCTCTATAAGCTTAAGAGGTGGATAGGGTTTGGATGAAATTGATCATGTAATCATCCATATGTATCGAGATTTGAGGTGTTTGTCTTGAGGATATTCATGTATGAGTGCGGATACACCTTTACTATGTTTAATGCTTGTTACTAGGGCCCGAGTGACATGATTTCAGTAATGAACCTATATTTCAATATCATATATATGAGGTTGGTATCTATTTTCAAGGTGTATTACTTATTATTATGTTGACCCTGTGGATCCTTAAGGTGACAGATAGAAAAAACAAGGGGAATATGTGATAGTTCGAGGATGTTATGTGTTCATGAATCTTAATTCTTTACTCCGGGCTATTCTAAAGGATAGACCTTAATTGCTTGTAGTTTCAAATTGGCCCGGTAAAATGGGCAACCAGGGTAAAAGATGTTATCAAATTCTCTTTGTTAGTATGCATAGCTATATTTGGCGCACACACCTACACACAACTGATTTATAGATGGATGCTATGTTAGTGAGATTACATTATATGATCAATATCTTTCATACAACACCCCACTACTACCTCATGCCTATGCTTTTAGCCACTGAAAGTTAAATAATTATACTTCCGGTGAAAACTGGAAATCCGCTGCTATTGTTTACTATTTGCTTTTTTACTATTTGAATGAACTGCTATAAAATCATCACTTTCTTTGTGAGTTTATTGATATAAAGGTGTGGTTGAAAGTGACGTCTTAATTGCTAAAGTCTTATTGGTATTCTTGTGTTCCCCTTGAGTTGAACTATAAATTTGGGTAATACTTCCCATCAAAGATTTCAGCGATCCCCCATACTTGTGGGCATCAACATACGTTTACGGGTTAGAGTTAGACTAGGTCTCTAGATTAACTTCTTGTACTTCAAATCTACTCCCATGTACCTCCTTATATATCCCACCAAGAGTCAACGAAATAAACATGAAACACAATTTAGGGTTCTACAACTTTCACATGGTATCAGAGCGGTTAGTCTTATGACGCTGATGATAGGTTCTTCACCAGTTTCGTATCACGCCACACTAGATGAAATTTAATCTCCTTGGGGACGTGGCACCCGGTCTCGATCAAAGATAGGATCGGTTCTTTAGACTAGACTAGATCCAAATTTCGAATTCCTGAATTTGATAGATTAAATCCACTTAGCTAAATAAAATTTTAACCAACAACTAAGAAATCTTGTGTAAAAGAAGTGCAAATCGGTGCTAACACGGAGTATCTAGGACTCCCGACGGCTCCTAGTTCGCAGTGTTGGCAGTCTTCGATCTAGGGGCCTGCTACATGTGCAACACGAGGTTCCTAGGCACAACACCTGCATCGCCACAGAACCCTGCTGACTTGCACCCGCTACGCGACAAGTGGGACACAACTCCGAGGAGGCAACATCACACGCGCGGGTAGCTACAGATCCACTACACGCAACCATCCACTCCCATGCAGGTGCAACTACATCAATCCGGATATCCAATTCTCCATCCGGCACGAACGACCATGGGCTAGGACATGCAGGCACATGCGAATTGTTTTTAACAGGAAGGGTCCCGAAGAACTGAGATGCTGTATTAATTCTAGGAGGTGGTACAAATTACAAGAGGGGGCTCAAGAAAAGTAAAAATTACCAGCAAGCCCTTGAAACACACATAGGAGACCTCATAAAGATTTCTGAAAAAGCAATCAAGTCCATGTGCCTCACCACCCAAGATCTGAGATGGTTGCGGCCTTCGGCCACCATCTTCCTCACCGGGGACAACACCACTTGGGAATAAGAGGGCGAAGAATGCCTCCATCGCACCATCGAGTAGGGGCCTCCGTTGTTGGAGGTCAAAAATACGCTCACATCGCGTCTGCAGATGCCTCCCTTTGGCATCGAAGATCAGTGGTCTGCTATGGACCACTGTGGTATAGCTCGTCGTCGTCGCAAAATGAGCTTCCCGTCTCCGCCAAGCTTGAACTCCCGGAGGTTGCACACGGCTTCTCCCCCCCACCGCCACGACCGGCTAGAGAAGACAACATCGAGTCCAGGAATCCCCACTCCCGGAGACCACATGCCTTATTTGTGAAGCTGCTGGTGGAGGTCGTCGACGCCCATCCGAGTGCCGCGAAGAGGAGGAACACCAACAGCAAAGCCCTAGATCTGGCCAACGAGATACAACACATATCTCTCAGCATAACGCCAAACTCTGGCACAAGCCCAGCCAACACAACCTAGACACCTAAAAATAGAACTACTAGATAACCTATGTACTCCGGGGCTGCTCCTGGTCCAGCTCCGGCCGACTATTCCGGTGGAGAGGACATTGGAGCATCCTGGTTAAGCGAGGGGAGCTCTCACTTATCGTAGAGGAGAGAGAGAGGACAAGGGGGCATTGACTGGCACAGGTGACTTCAGCAAGCAACATATAGAGTACTTCTTCATGAAGACAAGCAGGTGATATTATAATCGCACACAGAGGCAAGCACAACACCAATAAACATGGTGATAGAGAGTAGCGGTTGGACTCAACTCCGCCCCGCTCCCCCCGCTTCCAAAGCCTCGGCGGTCTCTCCTCCCCCCCCGCCCCTAGGTGCCGTCGGGCAAAGCTTGGGCGGCGCTAGCGGCGGCGGTCTCCCTCTCTCCCTCACGCCGGAAGATCCAACGGGGCGAGCTCGACCAGGCGGCGATGGAAGGCGTTGGTCCCGACCCCATCCGATGGCTCCCGCCGTGGTTTGTGTTCAGGCCTGGTGGTGGAGCTTCTCCCAGCTATCGCCGGTGCTATAGGGGTGCGGTCGTGAGGGCAGCCAGATCTAGGCCTAGCTGGCCCGATAGTTCTCTCACCCCTGCTTTCCCCATCATGGCCTCATGTGCCATCCGTCATGGTCGTGCAGTTGAGGTAGATGGAGACGTCTGAGCGGCAGGTACCAGACCTGTACTGTGGTCGGAGGCCATTTTTCTTACTTGTTGGGATGTGTCGGAAACGTGGTGGGCTTCTGGCAATTTCGGCGTTGTTGTGACCGACGTTTTTGCTAGCTATGTGGGATTGGGTCCCTAGGCTGGCGCGTGATCGCCGGTAGGTAGCATGCTCAGTACTGCAATTGCTCTCGTGAATGTGTTCTGGTATCTGTCCGACCAGTTCATGCTAGTGTAGGTGTTAGCATAATGGGGATGGTGCGGATGCCATGGTGCTGCCGAGCTACCATCGTTGTTGATGTCTAGATCCAGGTCTCGACGGGCCTGACCTGCCAGCTCTTGCGTTCATCCCGCGAGTGAGTCTAGATCCAGCTGTAATTTTTGCACTGTCCGCTCTGCGTCCTCGCGACGGGATTTTGATCAGTTTGGACCTCGGTGAAAGTTGAGCAAGGCTCTAGCATGTGCTGGTGACGTCGTCACCTGCGGGGGTCGTTACCTTGTTTAAGGCATCTCGATGAGGTCCTCTAGTTCGAATTGATGGACTATGTCCCTTCACCTCAAACAGCTAATTTTCCTGGTGGCCTCGCTTCATGCAAGCCTCTCTGGTTGTTTCTTGTGGATCACTCTACGACCTATCGTTGGTGTCGCAGCCCTCACGCAGCGTCCTCCTGACTGCTTTTTACATGGTTATGTTTTGTTTTCTATGGCGCCTTGGGGGCTTTGCTAGGTCGGCGCGTAGCCATATCTATTTCCGGTGTGCATATTCCCAACAACATGGGAAGATGTTGTGTTGAGTCTGGACCTATCCCGAGCTCTAGGGGTGGGGGGTTACAGCTCTAGGTGAAAACTTTGCAGGACCTTGGTGTTTGCCGATGGCGTTGACGTGTTCTCATCCTATGCACCTTCTTGGAGTCATCGTTGCAAGGCCACCCTCTTTTGGATCCTCAAGCTCTACTAGGCTATCGGCTTATCGTCACGTTCCCCCTTGAGCTGTAGTTTTGGTGCGGTGGAGGGTTTCTTTTTTCCGGTGGAGACATGTTGGTGTGGACATGATCATGATTGCTCCGGTGCAACAAAATAAAATGTTGCCTCATCCTAGATCAAGCTCGCGCTTTGGCTTGACATTTTTCTATGTTCTCTTTTGCTATTAGTTTGGTTCTGCGCTTGGTGCGCGTGTCTGCTGTAACTCATGGTATAAATTCTAGACGCTTGATGGCTCCGTGATTCAAAGCCATGCGCATTTTGAGCCTTCCGTCTAAGAAATGAAGACAAGCATGTATGCATGCATGTAATATCTCATATAATTATACTAGTAGATGAAAGGATCGTATGCCGCACCTAGAGGGGGGGTGAATAGGTGCTAACCAATTTTTAGTTCTTTTTCAATTTAGGCTTGACACAAAGGTAAATTCTCTAGATATGCAACTAAGTGAATTTACCTATATGACAAGATAAGCAACTAAGCAAGATATAGCTACACAATATAAGAGATAGAATAGGATAGAGGTAACCGAGAGTGGAGCACGCGATGACACGGAGATGATTCCCGTAGTTCCCTTCCTTTGCAAGAAGGTACGTCTACGTTTGGAGGAGTGTGGTTGCTACGAAAGCCAAACCAACGAGCCACGAAGGCTTCACTCAGATCTCCTGTGAGCAACGCCACAAAGGCCTAGCCCACTTCCACTAAGGGATTTCCTCGAGGCGGAAACCGGGCCTTTACAAGGTTCTTGGGGCACACATCCACAACTGAATTGGAGGCTCCCAAATCTGTAACAATACAACAATCAACAACAACACATCAACACAAATCAACTAGGGAACCAAATAGGAATACTAGCATGAGATCCCTCAAACAAATGAGGGGGAAATGAAAAACGCTTCGGTGAGGATGTAGATCGGTGGCTTCTCCTTCGAATGTCCAAAGATCAAGAGCTTTGGTTGGGGGAGGAAGGAGATCTTGCAAATCTTGTGTTTCTTGAGGTGGCTCTAATGGATGTGAAGCTTGGCAGATTTCTTGTGCAATGATTGAGCAAAGGGGGAAGGAAGAAGAAGAGGGGTATAAATACCCCTCCCCAAAATCCAGCCGTTGGCCCTTCCGGGGGCCGGATAATCCGGCCTAAGTTAGGGCCGGATAATCCGCCGGATAATCCGGCCTCCTGGTACAAAACCAGGACAATGTCCGGGCAATTGTCCGGCCCCTATCCAGAGAAGCATTTCTTCAGGTCCTTAGCCATTTTCGAGGGGCCCGGATATTCTTGAAATGTCCGGCCCGGATAATCCAGCCCTGGGACAAAACCGGGACAATATCCGGGCAAATGTCCGGCCCCTATACTGAGCTGCATTTCCTCAAGTCCTTAGCCGAAATTCTGGGGGCCGGATATTTTGGAAATATCTGGCCCGGATTATCCGGCCTGGTGAGCTTTTTGCTGAGACTTTTTGACAGCACTGACCACATCCAACACACATACAAATGTATCTATATAATCCCTGTACCACTTAAACAAACATTAGTGTATCACATACATTGACATCAAACACTCAAAACATAATATGAGAGATGTTCTTTCAATCTCCCCCTTTTTGGTGTTTGATGACAATATACGGATTTGCAAGAGAATTACTATAGAGACAAGCATGATGGCAAAAACATAGAGGCACTCCCCCTACATGTGTGCATATAAGTAATTTTCATTTGAATACAAATACACAACACATAGGAGCGAGGTGCCTCAACACAAGAGGTATCCATCATGAGCTCTAACAAGAGACATAAACATATATGAAGTTGAGATAGGATGCTAGAAATCATACCCATGTGTAGATATATGATACGGAGATATAGCATCACACATAATAAATAGCCTTGATCTCAACATATAGAAATCCGAAAACCATAACAATGTCTCACACCACATAGCACATAGTTTTAAACGGAACACAACCAAAGCAAATAGTTCAAATAAGAGGGAACACAAGCAATAAAGGAATGATAAACGCATATGCTTGTGCCCAAACCATGCAAATCCCCGAGAGAGTTCCTAATAGAACGCTTCTCCCCCTTTGGCATCGAGACGCCAAAAAGGGGACTAGCGCGATGCTACACGCCCCATGGGGATCACTCGGAGGCATCTTCATCATCGGACTCGTGCGCCTCTTCTTCTTCTTCTTCTTCTTCTTCATCCTCATCAGTGTCAGGGGCATCCAGAGAGCGGCGAGTGAGGCTGGACCTTTGAATGCAATCATCAAGATCACTCCACGGAACCAGTGCGGAATGCCACCTACTGTAACTCGGGTGAGGCTGGAGGCTGAGGAGGGCTCCTTGCTCACCACGAGCTTGTGCGGAATAACCGCTGAGTATGCTTAATCTCACAACGCTCTC
>NC_061513.1:29034213-29051664 GCF_022539505.1 Lolium rigidum | reverse complement strand
TTTTTACTTTGCAATGACAATATGATAATTGGAATCATTTTGTTTGTGATTTTGGTGCAAATTTGGTTGTAAATATCTGTGATATATTGAGTTAAAGAACAATAAGAAATTGTGGTACATGATATGTCAGTTATATAACATATTTGTCATTAACTATAAATAAAACAGATAAATGGGTCTCGCTGATAGGGACACCCCAACCGGTTTCGATCAAGGGCCTAAAGTCCTAAACTAGGGGAGGATACGGACAAAAACGAATGTATTTTGTGTATGAAATGCGTCGCCCTCTCAAGATGTCCTAGTTTTTTGGGCATCCTTTTTGGCTAGATTCTCTAATTCCATAACCTACTCTGTAGGAGCAGCGGCCAAGATGAGGCGAGAGGGTGATGTAAATACTTTTTACAGTGGTGTGGCCGTGCCTGTTGGTGGCCGGTGGGTCCTTTGCGCCTCTCCTTCCCGGTGGCTCGCGGTGGTGGCCTGCATCGGGGTTGGGGAGGCAACGGACGATTCGTCGTCGAGTCTATGGTCGGTGGCGGCCTCCTCTTCCCGATGAGGTCGGCCGGCGGGCGGTGGCGAGGGGGCATGCCATTCTGGCTAATAAAGGTGGTTGTCCTGGGGTTCCTCTTCTACGAAGATGGGGACCTTCCTAAGGTCGGTCTTTGTTCATCTGGCCGGAGTGGTGAGTTCCGGAAGGTTCCGCCAGCAATGCCTGGAGTTTGCTGGATCGGCTGGTATTCGGTCGTGCGCACCCATGCTTTTATTCCGACTGTTTGATTCTGGAGGGAGTGACGCGAAGCTCTGTTCTGTGTTACCAGCAGAATACCGTAGCGGGTCTTTTGTTTTTTTAGTGTTCTTTTTTCGCTTTATGCATCCGTAATACCATTAGAGTATTGTGTTATTGCAGAGGTTAGATATAATTGGTACCTCTCATATCAATATACTAGATGAATACTCCGCACGTTTGGGGCGGAAATCCTCGGTGATATTTTCATACAAATATAAATATAATCTTAAGTGAAATAGTGTAGAATTATAAGTGAAAATATAAATCATAAGGCAAATATAATGTTCATAGACACTTTTTGGATATGTTCCGGCCAAGTTTCGGGAGTAAAGGAGGATCATATGTTCATGACTGTTGAGAGAAATGATGTTCTGGTCATGTACTGTTTTAGCACTTTGCTTCAACTTTATAATGTTGCCGCAGCCTCTTCTTCTTATCGATGTCTCACTTGTTTAATCTTCTTGTTTGCATCTTTCCTTTTTCCTCCTCAGAATACCAGGAAAAACATTACATTACATGAATTTGACAGACAATTGATCGGATGATCGGTGCCTACACATCGTCGCAGCTCAAATCAACCATGGAAATCCTACCATGAACACCAGGAAATCGATAAAAAAAACCAATGGAAAACTTAAATACCTTGGTGGCGGACTCTTCCTTTAAGTCAAAGGAAGAGATGACCATCCAGATCAGCCTTCTCCTCTCCATTATGTAGATTCATACCTACACGACCAAAAGCACACCAATGCAAATCTAGTCAAGGTTGGAAAAACTCACCTTCTATCGAAGGTTCGTCATCTTCTTTTAGCCGATAACTCCTCTCAATTTCATCATATGAATGGTAGCAAAGTTGGGTGAAAAAAATTAACTGAAAAAGTAACCGATAGTAATACTATTGCACGCTAGAGATGGGTGTGCAGAGGTCATGTGATGCAGCCGGAGTGAAGCTGAGGTTGCCATCCTTGCCTTAAGCCGTGGGAGCTACTGACGCCTATAGGGCATGACATAGTAGATTGGACACCGCAACTCTGGTAGGAAGACGTTGTGGTTATAAAGGCAGATGCGGCTGATCACATACCTCTATCAGTTTCTTTATTTATTTCTTGGTGAATATCTACAACACACAGTCAAGCAGTGCAGAAGACGAATGAGTGCTCACGGACACTCATGGAATGGGAGTGCTTAACTTGATGGAAGGAGGCAAAGGGACAACCGGACTTGTGAACTTCTATTTTCACGGGAGGATAAACTTTTTTTTGTTTGCATAGACATGTCCCGACTGGAAATATACAATAGACAGATAGGGATTGAAAATCGTATGGCTGTAATTAGTAGATGATGTGGCTAGGCTGCATGTTGAGATAGACTACTTAAATGATCCTCTAGTGGGGTTTTGCTTTATAAGAGATATAGATTTCAAAAAATGCAATTTCCTTTATTACAAATGTTACCAAAACGAATCCTGGTGTTGCTCCAACACACATATTCTTTCTAGAATGTGGTCAAGCTTATGCTGACAGCCAGTACCCTGAAGTGCAGTCTGTTATCTATGAAAAGAAACAGGCTGCGTCGCGGTGAATTGGCAGAGGAGCGTTGCTGTCCTGGGCCTCAAGCGCGAAGGGACGCCGCATCCACACACACACACACACACACACACACACACACGGATCACCTGCAATGCAACTTGAGCAGCAGCAGGAGGAGCCCAGACTTGTGGTCCTCTCACTCTCTGGTGGACCGGTCGAGAGATGGTCACGGCCTGACATGGCAACAACAAGATGGTAGACTAGGCCGGCCTCGCACCGTTGTGTAGCTGCGCAGTAACGACATATGTACGAATCAGGCCCACTGGTACTGCTGTTGGGCTTCTTCATTCGATACAGTGAAAACCCGTTCGTCCTGTGGTTTCAAGTAATCAAGGATGCACCACAACCTCCATTCCATAACTTTTTATCTGGTTTTAGTTGAACTTTTCCAAATTATTAGTTTTGAACGCTAAAATTTTAGTTCCGTGGAGCGAAGGCATTGGAAACCATCAAATGCTCAAGTGTAGGCCTGCACGGTAATTAAATGGGTGGAGCAAATGCTACTTTTCACTTCTGTTTTTTCGTACCATGTGGCACTGCTGGCAATTGCTACTTTTCACTTCAGTCTTTTCGTACCATGTGGCACTGCTGGTGGGGCCCACACAGATATTTCTCTGGCAACTTCTGTGTGAAGTCGCACGGGGAATAGACACGCAAACCTTCTCGTGATATTAGAATCCTAAATTTGAAGTAACAATGCAACAACAATTATGAAACGGAGGAGGTATGTCCTATGCATACTTTTAAAAACGACTGGTGAGCGAACCGGTGGAGCGACTGGTTTGCTGGTCGGACCATCGGTTCATCTGGTTCGATGGTAACAAAAACCATTATTTTTATTTAAATTTAAGCAAAGTTCAGAACAAAATGACCATAAAATGCTTATATAGAGTATGTAATAGAAAAACATTGTGAGTCCAAGTGGTATTGGATGTTATGTGGTGCTCTTGCTCCCTAGCTAAAGATCTAGAGTTTGATTTCTCTTGCGACATCTTTTTTAAAATGTTTTTTTTTGCTATTTGGACTGCGTGCCTCTTAAAACATCAGCGATGCCGTCGGTTCAGGTTTTTTCCGGTCAAATCACTTAATTAGTTCGGTTTTTAAAACTATGGTCGTATCTACTGTTGTCGCTGTGTGGTGCACCGGCACAGCGTCTCTCCCCCGTCACCGGGATGTACCACTTGCTTACTTTGATACTTAGGTTGCCGGAGGTACTAAGCCAATGGCCATACCGGCCAGATCACCACATTTCATTCCAAAACTATGGTCTCTTCTGCTGCACTATGCAGAGGATAGAGACAGCTACTTCCCAACTTCTACTCAGCATCACTCTGTTGGGCCGCTTGAGCCAGCTAAGGCCAGGTTGCTGCATCCGACGCTCCCGGGACCAAGCTAAACTCGCTGGTCCTTCCGCGGACCAACGTACCTACGGTGCTCGGCCTTCAATACGGTCCTGAATATGATGCATCGGGTCGGGCCCCTTTTCGCATGCGTGGCCCATCTGCTGCATGCTTCGTCTCTCAGGAGTGAGACCGGTCACAATTCAGACATTCAGTCATCAACAAGAAGAAAAAACATGATCAATGGGGGAACTAGAGACTTCTCTATTCTCGAATGGTTCAGATGCTATCACAACAAGACGATGTTAAATTTATTTGGCGCATCAAGAACAAGTTCAGCTCTTCCCTGTGCGTGTTGTGAATGCAGACACCTTCTGTCTCCTCTCCTCTCCGGCCATCTCAATCTCATCACGGTGACCTGGCTTTCGCGTCTGATGCGATGGATCGATTCATCCAGGTCCAGGACCGAGCGGCGTTTTTTCCTCGCGCCTACCAGTACGACTGTACGTTCGTACCAGCATACCACTGTCCCTTGCTGTGCCATCGATTGGGTACATGGTTCCATAGAATCGACCTGCAGTATCGCTTCGCTCCCCTCTTCACTTCTTCAGTGCTTTTAATTACTATACAGTCTGTAGTAGCGACTAGCGTCATGAAAGTCTAGGCCTCTAGGGTTTCCAGGCGGAGTATATACCGAAACCGACGTGCTCAGTGCTCGCATTTTGGAGACCATCCCCTGTTTACGGCGGCATTACAAGTTTTTTTACTTGGTGCAGTGCAGAGCTGCAGATACAGATGATTGCATGCACTCCGATATGGCCACGATGTGTTGATATTTCTTCAAGAGCTACACATTTTCTTTGTTTCACCATGTTTGGTGGGATGAAATACTAAGAGGCTTGCTACGTCTCGAATCCAAGAATGTATGTTTCTATGTGTTCAGCCAGGTATTTCAAAAGTTCTAACGCAAGTCTTGGCTACTAATGGAAGGCATGTAAGCCGCACCACTTTGGGATACGATGTATTTTCCATTAGATCATGGGCTAGGTACAAGAAAACCTCGATTATTCCGAGGATGCATCCAAGTGACTTTAATCTAGAGTTTTTTTGTGCAAGAATGATCCATGATACCACAGATCGAGGTCAGAACATATATATGTTCCTTACAAAATGGATGGTAAAGAATCAAATTTCTGTAGCAAAACAGCGTCTATACAAATATGGTTTTCGTGGCTTCTGAGGTCACCCGAATCCCTTGGTGCTGAAGCCTTCCAATTATGCCAGACATGATGTGACCCCAATCACCTCTCAAAAGATACACTATTTGTGGCTAATCAATCCATCATTCACCCATCCAGAGTTACAGAATGATTGTGAGGATCTTTGTGCAGGTTGGTGCACAGGGGCTCTGAGCAAGACAAGGGGGCAGGATTTGGTGTGGAATGTAGTGAGATGGAGAGACATGAGTAGAGACGGGCCTGGTCTAGCCCAGGCCTATATATTCACTAATGCCTTCTTTACTTATTTCTTTCTCTTCCATCAACACCTCCATAGCTCCTCTCATTTGCCCCTACCTAGTTCTTGCACTTGTCCGGCCCACCCCTCACACCAACAAGTGTCAAGTATAAGTCCTAAGTGCCATCATGCCTTTGTCTCATGGCCACCCATGGTGATAAGAGTGGTGATGTGGCATTGGGCCAGTTGTCAAGAACTACTAGTCACTAGTGAGGTTCATCAGGGATCCCTATGGCTTTGATTCTATTCTAGACTATTTGTTATATTGTGACTCATGGATGACCTGGTAGTATGTTGGAGTGATTATCATTAGGCCTATTTTTTATTCGTCCAGGGTTTGTATTGACAATATGTGTACCCCTGGAATAAATTCAGTTAAAAATCAGTATGATTTTCAGATCAATGATAGACAGATTAGCTATTTGCAAGACCATCCTAGCGATTAAACCGTCAAACTGCCAGCGCAATGCTGTAACATATGTTACTTCAAGTATGTACTGGTGCACCGAGAAGAATATCATGTGTTATCTGCAATGTAGTGGAGTTCATAACCCACACAAAGAGCATGTTACAAGGTTCTTGCTAGTTTCTAATCCCACTAAGGTATAGTCTCTAGTAGCATGGGACACATGATGATCCGAGCAAAGACTGCAGGAAGCACGAGAAATCCAAACTTTACTAGAACAGTGCCAGCCCCTTTTGCTGTCGGAGTAGCATTGTCTGGTATCAAAAGGAGCTACTGTAATAGATTTCGCATTTGCATGCTACCAGTAGCGATTATATGTCTCCAGAAATATGCTTCCTTCCCACCCTCAGAATTGACCATGTCGCCTTTTACCCAACTTGCTATTGGCCCCTACTTTTCTTTAACTTGTGTGGGGATTGGACTTGGATTGATAGGACTAGGTGTTGTACTAGAGTCACCCCACGTTTGGACAATATGTACTTCTCACCACGGTGGCTAAGTAAATAATGCAAGTTTTTATATTAAAAAAAGGTACTACCTCCGTCCCGAATTATAAAACGATTTAGTAAGCAAAAATGGCTAGCCAAAATCTTACAATTTGGAACAGAGGTAGTAGCAAACTAATAGCGGAAGACAGGAACCAATAAATTTTTGTATCTTCAGGGGAATAGGTAAAACCAAATATCACTAATGACTTATATTAAACTTATATTCTAAAATGTACAACTATCAACATCTCTCTTTTAACTATTTGTTTACCACTACAGGATTCAGGTGATATGCCACTACAGGATTCAGGTGATACGCCAATGGCCTTTGTCGTCGGCACAAGCCGTGAAACCGTCAACGTAATGCAGTGCCGACGGCCTCCGTCGGTGTACGATCGTCAGCATAGCGTACATCGGCGCACCTCTAATGTCGTCGGTGCCACGCGGTCGTCAGCATAGAGACCGTGTGTCGATGTTCTTCCTCCACTGTCGGCGTCACACGACCGTCAACGCGGGATTCTCGCGCATCAGCTACATGGACGGCATTGTCGTATGTATAGCTAGCCACGTGGCCTCTCCCGAGCGGTCGAGCAGCAGTTATTGGTCCCGAGCTATGCAGGAACTGCCCTGACGAAGTCGAGACCCTTATGGTCACGCTATCACCGCACCTTGGAGCCTGACCAACCTAGAGGAGGCGCTATGCCGACGTGGCAATGTCTGGGCAACCTGGGAGCCAGCTATGCCGACGGTAATGCCGTCGGCACCACGTCCCAATAGTTGTGCTGACGGCCCACCTGATTCTTTTCTGTTCTCTACTTTGTCGCTGTCGGTATAGTTTTAAATATGCCCGTAGGCCAGCAGATGCATATAAATATCAAATTAACATGAATAGCATCGTCTATGACGAATCCACACGCATATCAACATGTAAACATGAAATATCATTAAATCTCTATATATAGCATCGACAAACAAGATTCAATACAACGCATAGTCCAAACTGTGATACAACACATAGAACAAGTTCACACGGCAGAAAGTAACGTGTTCGATATAAGATGACATGTTTGATACACATAGTACAAACGGTTCGAGCAACGACACAATAAGCCCTTCGCCATCGAGAGCATCATCACTACAAAATGAAATACAACAGCCGTTTAGCATGGAGAATTGTTCAAGTCAAAGTTCATGCATGAAAAATTGGTCTAAGTGTTGCATTGATGCAAGAGTTTGCTTGAAACTAACCAGCACTTGCGAGTGTTAGGGCGACTCATGACTATCTTCATGGTGCGACCGAGGGGGCGAGGCAGATACACCAGGGCTAGGACCACCGAGTTGAAGTGGAGTAACTGTGGGCGACTTTTGGGGCGAGGCAGAAGCACGACAAACAAAAGTGTTGGAACAAGCCAATCCCTACATGTTTGAGCAAAATATGGCAAGTGTAAATATCGATGTGTAAGAAAACGGTAACTAGTGACCTAGTAGTATGGCACATTAGTAACCTAAGTCCTGTGGCGAGGTGTGCGATGAATTATTGCTTCGATGGCATCTTTGGCATCGGTGGTTTTTCTAGAGGATCGACATACTCGGGTGGCAGAGCACCAGTTCCTAGAGTTATAAAAGACGTCTGCAAGATAGTTTACATGTCATGCGTGATAAAGAAAAGAAGTTTGAAAACACGAAAAGTAGCTAGAATGGGTAACAACTAACCTTATTGGTTGCATTATGGTGCGAGTTAGCGAGCTTAACTACCGATTTGTATTCCTCCATCTTCTGGAGATACACCTCATGAAGCTGCTCGTAGGCTTCCTCCCAACAATCCTACAATTTAACATAATGATTCCCAACAACATAGACATGCATGAACAGAATTAGAAATAAGGAGAAAAGGAGAAAAAATTTACATAGCCGCAAGTCGGGTAGGTTCCACCACGCGGTGGACGAGGTTGCATAGACACAATGTCGCTCAGGTTGGTAGCACGGACCCGTGTGAGTGTGGCAGAAGACTCAACTACTGCATCAAGAATCCTCAAGCGGCCATGTCTCTTGCCGCCCCTAGGATCATCAACGCTTGCTTGTCAAGCGGCTATGGAAGGGGCTGATACGTCTCCAACGTATCTATAATTTCTGATGTTTCATGCTAGTTTTATGACAATACCTACATGTTTTGCTCACACTTTATAATGATTTTATGCATTTTCCGGAACTAACCTATTAACAAGATGTCGAAGTGCCAGTTCCTGTTTTCTGCTGTTTTTGGTTCCAGAAAGGCTGTTCGGGCAATATTCTCGGAATTCGACGAAACAAAATCCAAACATCATATTTCACCGAGAAGGACCAGAACACCGAATGGGAGCGAGTCGGAGAGGAGGCCCAGGCCCTCCAAACCACAGGACGGCGCGGCCTAGAGGGGGGGCGCACCCAGGTGTGGTGTGGGCCCCCCAGGCACCCCCTTGCGCCGCCTCTTCGCCTATATAATCTCTCGTGACGTGAAAACCCTACACCAATTGACGAAACTCCAGAAAGACTCTAGGGACGCCGCCGCCATCGCGAAACTCCGTTTCGGGGGACAGAAGTCTCTGTTACGGCACGCCGCTGGGACGGGGAATTGCCCCGGGAGTCATCTCCATCGACACCACCGCCATCTTCATCGCCATCGCTGTCTCCCATGATGAGGAGGGAGTAGTTCTCCCCAGAGGCTGAGGGCTCTACCGATAGCTATGTGGTTCATCTCTCTCTCCCATGGTGTGATCTTTATGTGATCATGAGCTTTGTATCACTATTAATCTATGTGCTACTCTAGTGATGTTATTAAAGTAGTCTATTCCTCCTCCATGATGTAATGTTGACAGTGTGTGCATCATGTAGTACTTGGCGTAGGTTATGATTGTAATCTCTTGTAGATTATGAAGTTTACTATTACTATGATAGTATTGATGCGATCTATTCCCCCTTTCATAGCTATTGTTGACAGTGTGTATGCTATGTTAGTACTCGGTCTAAATTGCAATGGTCTATTATGCACTCTAGAGGTTACTTAAATATGAACTCCGGAGGTTGTGGAGCTTGTTTACTCCGGCTTGAGGTGTGCTTTTATAGCCCTACACAATGAATGATATTTGTTATCCAACAAGAGAGTGTGAGAAAGTAGCACAAGTGAAGAGAAGTTATTTATTTATGTGATCATTGTTGAGAGTGTCCACTAGTGAAAGTATGATCCCTAGGCCTTGTTTCCAAATATCGAGTCACCGTTTATTTACTGTTCTACTACATGTTTACTTGCTGCCATATTTATTTCAGATTGTTATTACCACTCATATTCATCCATATCACTTGCATCTTACTATCTCTTCGCCGAACTAGTGCACATATACATCTGACAAGTGTATTAGGTGTGTTGGGGACACAAGAGACTTCTTGTATCGTAATTGCGGGGTTGCTTGAGAGGGATATCTTTGACCTCTACCTCCCCGAGTTCGATAAACCTTGGGTGATTCACTTAAGGGAAACTTGCCGCTGTTCTACAAACCTCTCGCTCTTGGAGGCCCAACAACTGCTACGGGAATAGAAGCGTGCGTAGACATCAAGCTATTTTTTGGCGCCGTTGCTTGGGAGGTAAGGTAAAAGGTATTCACATCCTCCGACTACTAAGCTATTTCCTAGCACTCGTTGCCGGTGTGTGAGTGCTCGAAGCTATTTCCTTTAGATCCTGCAATTGCATCTTTTTGTTTGTTGTTTTTATTTTTCACTAGTTAGGCATAATGGAAAACAACAGTGAGCTTTTTAATCTATTTCCTGAAATAAGACATGAATTGTGTGATGCGAAAATTAAAAAACCTATGGAGCCTTATTTGCATGCTAGCAGCAATGTTATTAGTATGAACGCACTTACTGCTAATGCTATGGAGAAGTCTAAGCTTGGGGAAGCTAGTTTTTATGATCTTTTTGGCTTCCCATCTTTAGGGGAGAAAATTTGCTCCGATAATACTTTATCTCCCATATGCGATAACTCTAATAATGCTTGTGATATTTTAAATCCACCTATCGAAAGTTTTCCTTTCAAGATACCCATGAAAATTATTGAACGTGTTATGGATAACCGCTATGAAGGGGATGGAACTGTCCATCCTGGAGATCATTTACTGTTTTTGCATGAATTATGCGGGTTATTCAAGTGTGCAGGTATCTCTATGGACGAGGTGAGGAAGAAACTATTCTCTATATCGCTGTCTGGTAAGGCGGCGCATTGGTATAAATTGCTGAAGAATAGGCATTCTCTTGATTGGGAGGATATTAAGCCTCTATTTTATTCTAAATTCTATCCTCCAAGTGAACTTCACAAAGACCGAAACCGCATATATAATTTCTGGTCTCATGATGGAGATAGTATTGCCCAAGCATGGCGGAGATTGAAGTCTTTAATGCTCAAATGCCCCATTCATGAGCTTCCTGGTAATATCATCATTGATAATTTCTATGCAAGACTTTCTTTTCAAGACAAAACCTTGCTGGATACTACTTGTTCCGGATCATTCACGCGCAATAAAGAAGAGTTTAAATGGGACCTTCTTGATCGGATTCGGGAGAATGTCGAAGATTGGGAGAACGACAAAGTTAAAGAATCAGGTATAAACTATGAATATGAATGCATTAAGTCTTTCATTGAAACTGTTGATTTTCAAGAGCTTAGTGCTAAATATGGTCTTGATCCTCAAATTATGGTCGATTGCTATAGAGCCTTTGCTTCTCGTATTAATGTTCCTAAGGAAAATTGGTACATGTATCATGAACCTTTCAAAGACACTTGCATGGAAAATGAAATTGTTGTTAATGATTGCAATAAACATGCCCAAACTTCGAAAATACTATTTCTTATAAGCATGTTAATTTTTGTGGAATGCATAGACCTTGTGGAATTAATAAAATCGAAGATGAATATTGTATCCATCATAGGAATGAAAAGACTAGAAAGTGGTTTAGGGCTCTAGATGATCTTGGTGAAAAAGTTTGTGCCCTCTATCCTTTTATTTGTGAACTTTGCCATAGAGTGGGTCATTTTAATTTTCAATGCTCCTCCAATAATAATTCGAACCCCATGAGTGCTGCAAATTTGTATTGTGATGATGAAATCCTTCCTAATCAGGCATGATGAACTTACTTTATTTTTGGGGTGTGAAGAGTTATCAAGAAAAATTTCTTTGTTACATATGAGTGATCTTGATATTGATAGTGTCCTGCATGGGTGTCTTTCTTATTGCATTAATAATTGACATACAAATACTTACATACAGAATATTTTAGAAGATGACACTTTGCCAAAATATGATAGGACCGCTGTATGTTTTAAACTTATTAATGAAAAGGAGGAATCCTCCCAAGTTTCTTCTATTGTTTCTGGAAATAAATCAGGTTCTGTGGAGAAGCCTCCCTTCAAGCCTCTTCCTCCTAAAGAAGGGAACGAGGAGAAGGAAAAGAAGAAGAAGAAGAAGAAGAAGGAAACGAGGAAGAAGAAGAAGAAGAAGAAGAAGAGGGGGAATAAAAAGAAAGAGGTAACGGCATATCCCCGCGTGTATGAGATAACGATAGGTAACCGTAAGTATGTTGCTCCTAATGATTATTATGATAATGAATCTGAGTACAATGATCTTCCTATGCCCTTTACCTACATTAGTGATCATGATTTAGAAGAGCACACTACTTTTGATATTGAAAATCTCTGGGAAACTAATTCTAAAAATGATGATGTTAATAATTGTCATAGTATTAGTACTATCCATGCTTCTTCCCATAATGATATAGAAAGCTCTAAGCTTGAGGATGAGGTGTTTGAAAATCCTTTTGCTACTGATGATTATATGCTTGATACATCTCCTTCTAGTAACAATGATGGTGAGGTTACAGATGAACATAGCGTGGAAGATAACTATTCTATTTCTTATGATGACACTATGCCTCCAATCTTTGACAATTATTATAAAGAATGCTATGACAAAGGTTATAATTATCCTTATGAAACTTGTAATAGTTATGATGGGATTGCCAAAAACCATTCCCTTAGTATGCAACTTGTTTACCATGTTCAAATTTTTGATAATGATCCCGTTCCAATTACTATTAATGAGAAGAGTTTTTCTTATGCCAAAACTAATGATACTTTTATGCATATGAACCATGATAAGAATGTTTTAAGTGATGGGTATATTGTGGATTTCATCAATGATGCCACTGAAAGTTATTATGAGAGAGGGAAACATGGTTTTATGTATCTTAATAATACTAAGTTTCCCCTCTGTTATCACCAGAATTTGACCGAGTCAGAAGTGGGCCGCGATCAAGATGGACTCGAAGAATATATATATAGAAGAAATACGTGAATCGGCCTTTTATACCAAGTTGGGCTTGTTTGCCCATGTATCTGTAACATATTAGATCGCATCTTAGTTTAGAAGTTAGAATCTTACTCGTGCACGGTTTGGTGCACGCCCACATTAGAAAGTCCGTCGGACTATAAATATGTATCTAGGGTTTATGGAATAAACAACAACCAACGTTCAACCACAAACAAATCTCGGCGCATCGCCAACTCCTTCGTCTCGAGGGTTTCTACCGGTAAGCACCATGCTGCCTAGATCGCATCTTGCGATCTAGGCAGCGTAATGCCTATCACGTTGTTCATGCGTTGCTCGTACTGAAGCCTTTTTGATGGCGAGCAACGTAGTTATCATAGATATGTTAGGGTTAGCATTGTTCTTCGTATCATATGCTGTTGTAGTGCAACCCTTGCATATCTAGCCGCCCTTACACCTATCTTAGGTGTAGGGGCGGCACCCCGCTTGATCATAGTTTAGTAGATCTGATCCGTTACGATTGCTCCTTGTTCTACAAGGATTAGTTCAATATCTGCAATAGTTAGGCCTTACAAAGGGGGGGAGGATCCAGCGGCACGTAGGGTGTCGTTCGTTGGACCAAAACAGGATGTTCCGGGGATCAACCTCGTGTTGGTTTTTAGGCCTTGTTTAGGATCGGCTTACGATCACCGTGCGTGGCCGCGAGGCCCAACCTGGGGTAGGACGATCCGATTATGCGGTGAAAACCCTAAATCGTCGTAGATCTCATTAGCTTTACCTTGATCAAGCAGGACCACCATATATTCGGACACCCCGTCTCGAATCATGGGTGGATCGGCTCTTTGAGCCGATTCACGGGATAACCTCGAGAGCCGATCGAGGCTCGTATTTAACGTTTACGTGTGTGCCCCTGCAGGAAACTAAGCGAGGCATCATCCACACCTTCCCGACCGGTATAGGTCGTGTGGCACGCCCTTGTGATAAACATCGGACGTGCGACCAGGAGGCTTTGCGGGCCGTCGCTCCGAGGGACCGGGGCCAGCCGCAGCCCCTAGTTGTTCCCGACTCTACGGTGTTGCCCGTCTCTCGCCCGCCGGGGGGTTTCGACGTCAACACATTCTGGCACGCCCGGTGGGACGACCTTCGACATCCACGACATCGCCATCTACATCCGAGATGGAGGAAGACACTCCGGTCACGTACGAGGATCTGCCTGATGAGCTCAAGAAGAAACATGACGAGATCAAGGCAACCCTCGAAGCCGAACTCATCGGCTCTTTCCACCGAACCCGCTCCCATGGCGTCAGGTGGAAGGGTTTCACACCTGAAGGCGCACTTGATGGAGTGGATCTGTCCGCCCCGTCAGAAGAACGCACCAGGTCGCTGCGGCAGGAGATCAACTACATGGTGGCTCATTCGCTACACCAACACTCTGAAAGCCTGGTGAACACTTTGGAGCGTGTCGCTCTGCGCGTCGTCCAGGAAATCATGAGCCACCGGTATTCTCCGTCGGGACCAGCTCTGGGGACTTTCAAGGGAGAGATGCCAGTCCAGCCCCAGCCGTTCGCATGGGCAGCACCGGAACTGCCGAACTCATCGGCATACGTCGTCTACAAGATTGGTGGTGATCCTAGTGACTACCAATTCCTACCTGAGGCACCCAAGGAGATCCCGCACGGATACGCGTGCGCATACGTACGGACCGCAACGCCTGGGCACTCTCGAACCGAGCTGCAATATCGAGGGCCTCTCGGAACGGCAGGAGGAACGTCGGAGCTGATCCCGAGAAGCAATCGTGGCCGGCTAAGCACGCCACCCCGACAAACCTCCAAAGCCCAGCTCCTGCAGTTGGCTTAGAACCGGAAAAGCAAGCATGGCTGGTTAAGTATGCCACCCCGGCGAATCTTCGTGGTTCGACACCTTCAGCCATCACAGACGGATCAGATTTGTGCAATTCTCGAAAGATCAGCTCGGCATGATGCCGAAAAGGAAGACGTTCGGCTACACCAAGCCGTACCCCAACAGCTACGAACCGATCCCGCTACCACCCAAATATCGGCTCCCGGACTTCACGAAATTTAGTGGATCGGATGGTTCCAGCTCCATCGAGCATGTGAGCCGGTATTTGGCACAGCTCGGGCACGATCTCGAGCATCGGACGAGTTACGCGTGAGGTTCTTCGCACAGCCCCTCACAGGATCGGCTTTCGGGTGGTACACATCGCTACCACCGAACTCCATCCAGTACTTGGAAGCAGTTGGAAGAGCAGCTCCATGAGCAAGTATCACTCGTAGGCTTCCGATGTCGGCATTGCCGATCTAGCGCAAGTACGACGAAGCGCGGGGAGACAAGTGGCGGAATACGTCCGGCCGCTTCAGACCATTAGGAACCGATGCTTTTCGGCTCATATAAGTGAAAAAGAAGCAAGCCGAGTTGGCGGTGGTGGGTCTCTCATCATCAATCAAGGACGTGGCCTCCCAAGCGATACTACCCTTCGTTGGCGCACATGGTGCAGAAGCTGTCAGCATATGAAAAGCGCCACCCAGATGTTTACCAGGATAAATTCAAGCGTGCGGTGACCCTGGTTGAGGCAGACGAGGATGAAGGTGCTGCGGGAGATCGGGAGATAGCAGTGGCTGAATGGACTCGAGCGACGGGCCCCTTGACCTGCAAATGGGTGAAGCCACAAGGCCCTCCAAAAGGGTTCGACTTCGACGTGACCAAGACGGAGCAGCATTTTTGATCTCTTGCTCACGGAGAAGCATATAAAGGTACCCGAAGGCCACAAGTTCCCCACGGTGCAAGAGCTGAACGGAAAGCCATACTGCAAATGGAATAACACGTTCTCCCACACCACCAACGACTGCAGGGTGTGGCGGCAGCAGATCCAAATGGCGATAGAAAACGGACGGTTGATTTTCAACCAATACGCCATGAAGGTCGACACACACCCCTTCCCCGCCATAAACATGGTGGAGTATACTTACCATGGAGGGTGCCAACCGGATTTCTCGTGCCAAATCAATATGGTAGATCTTGGACACCACGCCGGCAAGGATGGAGATGAGGGCAGCCGCTCTCATAACGAGGATACGTGAAGAAGCCGCTCCACGCGATCGGCTCCGCCAAGATGGTAAGCGCTACGTAACGGAGGGAGAAGTGAAGAACATAAGATATCAGCGACCTCTCTCCGATCACCTCCTCAACAAGTATGTGAGTCGGCATGACCCACGCCGACAGCATCCGACGAATGATGATGAAAGAGATCGTCCGGCTAGAGAAGCCGAAGACATCGCCGGCATAATCGCGATGAGGAGGAGCACGCAGCGTTGTGCCAAGGGAAGGGCAAGGGAGCGAGACGACGAGGACAGGCATCGGGATTGTCCCTTCTTCGTGCACCGCCGGGATTCGAGAATGATCCGATTGCCAACGATCGGCAATTTCCCGGAATGCAACCGAAGAAGAAGGAGGCAGCCAACGTGTCCGTGTTCGAGCGCTTGGGACCTTCTCCCGCCACGCGAGCAAACGAGGCTGAGTCCCCTCGGTTGACAGATCTCGAAGATTCGTAAGACGAGGAGAAGAAGAAGACAGGTATCACCGGCCAAGGTGGTGCCCCGATGGACTCAGCCTGCTCTCGAAACGCAGGGTTCAACGATTGCGCGGCCCGGAAGAAGCCGAGAGGTTATACTTGCATACATTGAGGAAGGCAAGGCCTCGATCTGGCCGCGAAGGTTCAGCGAACCCCGGATGAAGAGGGTCGTCCACGGAAAATGGAGTGGCGCCCCAAGCAAAGGAAAGCCGATGATGAAACATCGGCCGGCACAAACATGGTGCTCGTTCTTCCGACAAAGCTTAGTGCTCCACGATTTTACGATGCACTCAAGGTGGACGACAGCGAGCGCACCAACAGGATAAAATCAGAGATTGGGCTGGTTTTATCTACCGGCCTGAACGAGTAGCAAGAGCACGTCAATGAGCAAACGTGGCGAGGCTGATCCTTGTGATCGGCCCCAAAAATGTATGAAGGGACATTACAAAACCTTCACCGAGCAAGCAAACGTGGAGGCCGATTCCAGCAATCGGCCAAAATTATCCTCACCAACCATTCTCGCCTCGGGTTCAACATGTTATCCAACAGAGCCGATACCATCAATTCTCTTGACAGAATCGGCTCCGGGGCACCTGGTAGATAAAACACGAGGATATGCAAAGAAGTGTCTCATTCTTTGGTAATGAGTATTGGAGTATGGGGGCCGATGCACAAGTCGGCCGTAAAAAAATTCTGAAAATTCGAAAATTTTCGAGCACGACTCGATGCGACAGACATCGACTTAAGGATATAAAAGCCGATGCATGGCCATCGACTCAAGGGGAATAACTCGTTACGATCGTAGGGTCAATGGAGCACGGAGGGAGATTTTAATGGAAGAACTCCACAATGGAGTAGTTTAAGGGCTCGGACCCTCTCTTCAAGAACAATGCCAAGAGCTGCCTGGACGTGCAGATCAGGTCACGGATGGATTGCATTGGGTCCACCAAAGGAAAGGAGCCGATCTGGCCGGCAAGGTGCAGGAAGAACTGAAGAAGCTCGGGGGGCAGCTCACCTTGAAGGCTCCCTGCTCTGGGAAGCCGATTTATGTTCAAATCGGCTGGTTCGGCATAAAAAGCTCCCTCAGACATGATCAAGCCCAGGTCCATACAGCTTATTTGCGTATCCTCGTCTCTGTTTTGCCTTGGCTGAGACTCGGGGGGCAACAGGCCTGGTAGGTGCCCTATTTTTGAGAGCCGATTGGAGTTACCTCGGCTGTCACTGCATCATGATCTTCTCAGTGAGGGAAGGGAAAGCCGTCGTCTGGTACGAGGTTTGGACCGTGCTGGTGCTGCAAGAAAAGGAAGAGACCGGTTTCTCAAATTAGCCG
>NC_061513.1:28994858-29034113 GCF_022539505.1 Lolium rigidum | reverse complement strand
CCTCTTTATGTTGAGAATCTTGAAGTTACTCGAGTTTTATATTCCTATGCTTGTCACTTTGTTCTTCATGAATTTATTTGTGAACAAGATTCCTTTTCATAGGAAGCGGGTTAGGCTTAAATTTGTTTTATACTTACTTTTTGATGCTCTCTTTGCTTCAACTCTTATTCTTATGTGAGCATCATTAAAATTACTGAGCCCATCTTAATGGCTATAAAGAAAGCACTTCTTGGGAGATAACCCATATTTTTATTTTGCTACTGTTTTGTTATGTCTTGGAAGTTGTTACTACTGTAGCAACCTCTCCTTATCTTTATTTTATTGCATTGTTTTGCCAAGTAAAGTCTTTGATAGTAAGGTTGATACTAGATTTGGACTACTGCGCAGAAACAGATTTCTTGTCGTCACGAATTTGAGTAGGTCTCTCCGTAGGTAACTCAGAAAAATCAGCGAAAATTCATGAGTGATCCTCAGATATGTACGCAACTTTCATTCAATTTGAGATTCTTCATCTGAGCATGTTAAGTGCCTCTAAAAAATTCGTCTTTACGGACTGTTCTGTTTTGACAGATTCTGCCTTTTATTTCACATTGCCTCTTTTGCTATGTTGAATGGATTTCTTTGTTCCATTAACTTTCAGTAGCTTTGGGCAATGTCCAGAAGTGTTAATAATAATTATGTCACCTCTGAATATGTGAATTTTTGATTATGCACTAACCCTCTAATGAGTTTGTTTTGAGTTTGGTGTGGAGGAAGTTTTCAAGGATCAAGAGAGGAGGATGATACAATATGATCAAGAAGAGTGAAAAGTCTAAGCTTGGGGATGCCCCCGTGGTTCATCCCTGCATATTTCAAGGAGACTCAAGCATCTAAGCTTGGGGATGCCCAAGGCATCCCCTTCTTCATCGACAACTTATCAGGTCACCTCTAGTGAAACTATATTTTTATTCCGTCACATCTTATGTGCTTTACTTGGAGCGTCTGTATGTTTTTTTATTTTTGTTTGTGTTTGAATAAAATCGGATCCTAGCATTCTTTGTTTGGGAGAGAGACACGCTCCGCTCGTTCATATGAACACTGGTGTTCTTAGCTTTACTTTTAATGTTCATGGCGAAGGTTGAAAACTGCTTCGTTCATTGTTATTTGGTTGGAAACAGAAAATGCTTCATGTGGTAATTGGTATATTGTCTTGAATAATTTGATACTTGGCAATTGTTGTGCTCAAATAGATCGTGTTTAAGCTCTTGCATCATGTACTTTGCACCTATTATTGAAGAACTACCATAGAGCTTGTTGAAATTTGGTTTGCATGATTGGTCTCTCTAAAGTCTAGATATTTTCTGGTGAAGTGTTTGAACAACAAGGAAGACAATATAGAGTCTTATAATGCTATATGTTCTTATGTAAGTTTTTTTTGTACCGGTTCATACTTGTGTTTGCTTCAAACAACCTTGCTAGCCAAAGCCTTGTACTGAGAGGGAATTCTTCTCGTGCATCCAAATCCTTGAGCCAAAAACTATGCCATTTGTGTCCACCATACCTACCTACTATGTGGTATTTCTCTGCCATTCCAAAGTAAATTACTTGAGTGCTACCTTTAAAATTTCATTCTTTGTCTTTGCAATACATAGCTCATGGGAAAATAGCTTAAAAACTATTGTGGTATTGAATATGTTACTTATGTATCTTATTTCTTATAAGTTTCTTGTTGAGCGGTAATCATGTTTCTGGGGACGCCATCAACTATTACACCTTTGTTGAATATCATGTGAGTTGCTATGCATGTTCGTCTTGTCTGAAGTAAGGGTGATTTATCATGATCAAATGGTTTGAGTATGCATATTGTTAGAGAAGAACATTGGGCCTCTAACTAAAGTCATGAATCATGATGGAAGTTTCAGTTTGGACATTAATCCTCAATCTCTTATGAGAATATTATCTGTTGTTGAATGCTTATGCATTAAAGAGGAGTCCGTTATATGTTTTCTATGTTGTCCCGATATGGATGTCCTTAGTTGAGATCTATCAAAAACGAGAAATCAAGTGCGATCTATCTTCTTGGACCTTTGTACAGGCGGCATAGAGGTACCCCTTTGTGACACTTGGTTAAAACATATGTTATGCAATGATAATCCATGTAAATCCAAGCTAATTAGGACAAGGTGCGAGCACTATTGGTATTCTATGCATGAGGCTTGCAACTTATAGGATGTCTTATGCATAACACATATGAATTATTACTACCGTTGATAAAATTGTTTCTATGTTTTCAAAATAAAAGCTCTAGCACAAAAATAGTAATCCATGCTTCCCTCTGCAAAGGGCCTTTCTTTTACTTTATGTTGAGTCAGTTTACCTACTTCCTTCTATCTTAGAAGCAAATACTTGTGTCAACTGTGTGCATTGATTCCTACATACTTGCTTATTTGCACTCATCATATTACTTTGTGTTGACAATTATCCATGAGATATACATGTTGAAGTTGAAAGCAACTGCTGAAACTTATATCTTCCTTTGTGTTGCTTCAAAACTTTCTACTAAGAATTTATTGCTTTATGAGTTAACTCCTATGCAAGTCTTATTGATGCTTGTCTTGAAAGTACTATTCATGAAAAGTCTTTGCTATATGATCAGTTGTTTAGTCATTATCTTTAACATTGCTTTGAATCACTTCATTCATCTCATATGCTTTACAATAGTATGATCAAGATTATGCTAGTAGCATGTCACTTCAGAAATTATTGTTTTTATCGTTTACCTACTCGAGGGCGAGTAGGAACTAAGCTTGGGGATGCTTGATACGTCTCCAACGTATCTATAATTTCTGATGTTCCATGCTAGTTTTATGACAATACCTACATGTTTTTCTCACACTTTATAATGATTTTACGCATTTTCCGGAACTAACCTATTAACAAGATGCCGAAGTGCAAGTTCCTGTTTTCTGCTGTTTTTGGTTCCAGAAAAGTTGTTTGGGCAATATTCTCGGAATTCGACGAAACAAAAGCCAAACATCTTATTTCACCGAGAAGGACCAGAACACCGAAGGGGAGTCGAAGAGGAGGCCCAGGCCCTCCAAACCACAGGGCGGCGCGGCCTAGAGGGGGGGCGCGCCCAGGTGTGGTGTGGGCCCCCCCAGGCACCCCCTTGCGCCGCCTCTTCGCCTATATAATCTCTCGTGACGTGAAAACCCTACACCAATTGACGAAACTCCAGAAAGACTCCAGGGACGCCGCCGCCATCGCGAAACTCCGTTTCGGGGACGAGAGTCTCCGTTCCGCACGCCGCCGGGACGGGGAATTGCCCCGGAGTCATCTCCATCGACACCACCGCCATCTTCATCGCCATCGCTGTCTCCCATGATGAGGAGGGAGTAGTTCTCCCCGAGGCTGAGGGCTCTACCGGTAGCTATGTGGTTCATCTCTCTCTCCCATGGTGTGATCTTTATGTGATCATGAGCTTTGTATCACTATTAATCTATGTGCTACTCTAGTGATGTTATTAAAGTAGTCTATTCCTCCTCCATGATGTAATGTTGACAGTGTGTGCATCATGTAGTACTTGGCGTAGGTTATGATTGTAATCTCTTGTAGATTATGAAGTTTACTATTACTATGATAGTATTGATGCAATCTATTCCCCCTTTCATAGCTATTGTTGATAGTGTGTATGCTATGTTAGTACTCGGTCTAAATTGCAATGGTCTATTATGCACTCTAGAGGTTACTTAAATATGAACTCCGGAGGTTGTGGAGCTTGTTTACTCCGGCTTGAGGTGTGCTTTTATAGCCCTACACAATGAATGGTGTTTGTTATCCAACAAGAGAGTGTGAGAAAGTAGCACAAGTGAAGATAAGTTATTTATTTATGTGATCATTGTTGAGAGTATCCACTAGTGAAAGTATGATCCCTAGGCCTTGTTTCCAAATATCGAATCACCGTTTATTTACTGTTCTACTACATGTTTACTTGCTGCCATATTTATTTTAGATTGTTATCATCCATATCACTTGCATCTTACTATCTCTTCGCCGAACTAGTGCACCTATACATCTGACAAGTGTATTAGGTGTGTTGGGGACACAAGAGACTTCTTGTATCGTAATTGCAGGGTTGCTTGAGAGGGATATCTTTGACCTCTACCTCCCTAAGTTCGATAAACCTTGGGTGATCCACTTAAGGGAAACTTGCTGCTGTTCTAGAAACCTCTGCTCTTGGAGGCCCAACACTATCTACAGGAATAGAAGCGTGCGTAGACATCAGGGGCTCAGAATCCTCCCCATGCAATCACTTGAACTCGTTCGAATACTCTTCCAAATCATGGGTGGTTATGTTGTAGTATGGGTCCGTGCCTACGTCGACCTCCTTCTTATGATCAACCAGCCACACAAAAATGTCAGGAATGTCCCACCCTCCATTAGAGAGCACCTGCATTGTAAAAATCAAATGTGTTATGCAATAAAACTGAACATGGTAGGAAATAGAAAGAGGTTGTTTCATATATATACCTTCGACTCCTTATGGCGATAAAAGCGCATGTTTCCTTGATTGTGTGTCCCCTTTTTGCCGTGACTGGTCTTGTTTTCAAGGCTTTTGGCCTTGAAGTCTGCATATTTCCCGGTCCACAAGTCCACCAATGCCTTCCAATTGGATGCCTTTCCATCGCACCATTTTTGACAAATCTAAGGAATGAAAACATCTCAACTCAAGAACGGATAATACAATTTAGCATGAAAAGAGAATAAAAAGACAATGTACTTACGCTCATGTACTCCTCCGGGTCGATATTAAGATCTTTCTTAATAATATCGGCCTTCCATTTCCTCCTACACTTAGTCTCATCATAGAAGTACGAGACGGCAGTGATTTTAACATCGTGCATAAACTAGCGTACCTTGATCCTTGCCATTGTCACCAAGACCCGCTTCAACTTCTCCTCATCATCGGGAGTCACTGCATAATATTCCTGCAATCATGCATAAAACAAGAATGGGAATACTCATAAGCTAGCACCCGTGCGGTGATGAACCAAACAAAATTGGACAAAAATTTGACTTGTATGCTTTAAAACAAGTCTTACCAAAAATGTATTGAACACAACTTGTACACATGTGGGCACAGCTCTCCCATCTATTTCATCGGTCCCATCAGTCCCATCAGTCCCATGGCTCACGAACTTACCGACTTTATAGTCCTCCCATTTGAGGGCTAACTTCCGGAGCACATTATCACTCACCTTATAGAAGCTAGGCCAATACTTCTTCATCGGAGTTCTAAGCAAGCCGCCTAGAAGATGGCTCGATGGACCAACAAAAGTAAAATTGTTGCACATGGATCAAAATATTAGAATTTTCTAGATTAGTATTAACACAATGGGATTATATTTTCAAAATATGATCGAGATAGGCACTTACTCTCTCTTCGTCGGCTCAAGGCATAGTTTCTCTGTGTCTGTTTTGGGTACAAGTGGGAAACCTGCACTCCCACGAACACACAACCTCCTGGGCCTCCCCGACCCGCTCTCATGCTGCCCAGAAGAGGGTACGTCTTCCTCGTCCTGATCCTCGTCTCCCGCCGCATCCTCCTCGTGGTGCTGCAAATTAAAATTACTATGCAAATTAAAACTCAGATTAAATGTAAGTAAATGAAAGGAGTTAAGGGGAAAACGTGAGAATAGAGGGTAACTCCTCCTCGCCCTGGTGCTTCTCCTCAAAATAGGGTACCTCCTCGTCCTCTGGGGGTTCTTCTTCTACCCTCTTGTCCTCCTCCGCCTCCTATGAAGTTGCGGTGCCACTAGTGGAGGGTACCTAAGCATAGTAACAATTAGTAGGCATATATAATAGCAATTAGTAAGTATAGTAGCTATTAGTAGGCATAGTAGCAATCCGTACCTCACTAAGGTAGGGCGTTGAAGTTCGCCGCAGTCGTCTACCCTCTGTAGAGGTGCAACCTCCTCACATAGGCTAGTCCTAGGGCCTTGTCCTCGCTGTGAAGGTGCAACCTCCTCAACTGTGGTGCTCCGGGGTCATCCTCATAGAGCTAGACCCTCGTTTGCTCCTCCCTCCGCCTCAGCGAAGCGAATAGGAGGTCTTCTAGTTCGAAAATATACTCCTAGCTTACTCATGGTTCAATCACCTGCATTGAGGAGTAAACAATTAGTAAGGAAATGTTAAATCTTTTTTTTGACACCTCGAAATGTTAAATCTTGATACAAATTACTGAGCATGGTGGCAATAAATAAGCATGGTAGCAATAAATAAGCATGGGCAATTAGTAGGCATAATGAAATATAGATGCAACTAGGAAGCGTACTAAAAAGACACAGAGACCCTCAACGTGAATCGTCACCCATAATCACTATCACTATCACATGATGAAAAGCTAAGCCACACAGTCCAAAAATATACAGAATCATAAATATAGTGTCACCATCAAACCTTAACAAAATATATTTTTGATCTTAACAGAAACTGGTACATTTGTAAAAAATTAAATGCCGCTCTACGTCTACAATAATAACCTGATCTTCCCTCCGAGTGGAATGGGGCAAACATGCATGCACCCTGTATTTTAATTTGTTTTATCAAGAATATATAAGGACATGACATCTTGATTTTATCCTTGCCACCTGATCTTCCATCCGAGTGGAATGGGGCAAACATGAATTGCTCCCCGGTCGCTGATGCACAGCAAGGTTTTCTTTTCAGACTCTGACCGTAATCGATCAAGAGATATCAGCAAAGCATCCTGAAGAGTGCCCCGTAGGAAAGTAGTACTCCCTCCTTCCACAAAAATATTTTTATATTTATGTATATTTAGATATATTGATACGCTAAATAGTGAGTATATTTATTTAATTTTAAATAATTTTAGGATATCTTTTAATAAAGAGAAGTAATATAAATAGTTTATCTGACAATTATCCGCGCAGTCTCTCATGCCTTCATTTTCTTCTAGGTCGCTATCTTGCAAGATGAATAGTACTATGTCTGGTCCTCTAAAAATGTCCTTTGTTGCGCTAAAATAAAACTGTACTTTGTTTCAACACACAGTGGCTGAAATATTCTATTTGTCCACATTTCTCGGCGCCCCTACTTTTAGGTTGTTTAATTTTAATAATAAAATAAGATAAATAGTAGACTATAAAACATGAATTTAGCGGTATAATTTGTATAGCAGATAACTCATGTTTTGTTGACTAAAATTATGGTCATACTTGAACCTCAAAATATGTATGCATCGTCTAATTGTGGATAAAGGAAGTAGTACATATATCTATGTATAATTTCTGCATATTAAGTACACTTATGAAATCCAAAGAACACTATAATGTGCAAGTACTTTTGGGACATTACACATGTTCATGTTCAGTATAAACATTTGTGAAGATATTGGTACTAGTCAATTTCTAGTCAACGAAGGGGTTATATTTTCCATTATATCGAAAAGTACCTTTTGTCCTGCCGAATGCAACAGTGAGTATCGCTAGTATTTACTTACGTTCCACCATAAATGTCATGAATATTTCTTCAATCCACAAAGATTCCGATGAAAAGAATCACCGTACATACCGGGATACACATTCCGAGGGACATAATTAAATTGTTGTCCCAAATATAAGAACAGTTTGGTAGCCGGGGCCCACATGGCTCACCCTTTAGGCGACATGATGCTGGGCTAAACAAGGTCAGATTTGGTCCTGAAATGCCCAGCACCCAGCCGGCATGGACCAAACCAACCAAATCTCTGGTGAGAGTTAATGAAAGGCAGCAATAATGTAAAGTTGCACTAAACTTGTCTTATACTAGTAGTATTGCTAATGGAAAACCGGCAGCGTGTGAGTGTTTTTTTTCCTGTAGACAAAGATTGTCTTTTCACGTAAGATCTGTGCTAGAAGAGTAGGCTATATTGGAACTGGCCATAATCCTGTTAGTTGTTCATCTGTTTAGAATGAGTTATAGACATAAACATGACCCCTACATGTAATTTTTAGTGCTATTTTTTTTTGTAAATTAACTATATGCCTATTTATGAAATAAGTGTATATTATGAATCTAATGATAGCATTTTGGTTGCGTGGATAACATTTTCCTGCTAGGATAAAATAACAACAACTTTCTCCATATCGGTTTATTGCGCTCCTAATGAGCTGCATCGCGACCAAGGCAAGCGCTGATACGCAGCAAAAATAATATCCCAAGCTCTAAACCCCGCATTTTTTCTGTAGTTAGATGAAGCAATTAATTAGGGAAGACTAAAGAGTTGTGCATGCAAGTTCATGCATACGCCTGTTTGGGCTTTAAAGGGAGAAGATGCATTGGTGGGAGCAATTTCAAAAGAAGAAGAGTTACGATGGTTATTTGAAATGAAACGGATGTCGCCTAGAGAGGGTGAATATATGATTTAAAACTTTTACAATATTAGCTTGAACAAATGTGGAATAAAACTAGCATTTAATTTTTCAACCACACAACCAATATATATTATGATTCACTTATGTGCACCAACAATTTATGTTAAGCAAGACAATCTACTATGATAGCAAGATATGTAACTTCAAGCACGAAAATTATCACAAAGTAAAGTGCATACGGAAATATCTCGGGTATAGGAATAACCGAGTTGACGCGGGGATGACGATGTATTCCGAAGTTCACACTCTTGCGAGTGCTACTCTCTGTTGGAGTGGTGTGGAGGAACAAGGCTCCCCAAACGCCACGAAGGTCTCACTGTATTTTCTTCAAGCCTTCCCACCAAAAGTAAACTCACGAACTTTCACTTGCACATATCACCGCGGAGAACTCAAAACGATGCACCAAATGCAATGACAAGAACACCATTGAGATGCTCAAATTCCCCACTCTAAAATTTCACCAATACTACAAAGCTATTGGGGAATCAGAGAGGAAGAAGAAAGAGGAGAACACCAAATTCTCTAAGATCTAGATCTAATAGGTTACCCTCATAAAGAGAGAGATTTGATTGGTGAAATTGTAGATCCAGATTTCCTCTCTCTATTATCTCACATAGGTGCAAGAATCGTGGAGAGACCGAGGAGAAAATAAGCTCTCAAAGGTCAATAATGGTGAAGAGCAAATTGGGGAAGAAGCAACCAGCCCCAGGTGGAAGAAGGAGTCTTTTATATGACCGTGGGCGCAAGTTTTATAGCTCACAGTATACAAGAGAGTTCATTCAAACTTCTTTAAGAGATACTTAATTCCGTAGTGAAAGAGCATGCTCTATCTCTACGGTTTTGTATGTTTGATAACAACACTCGAATATGAATTTTATTGTATATGCTCAATTGTGTAGGAATCGATTTAGCACTACGGATGATGACCCACATTTTTGTTTTTATCCTATATCCGGTTCTTCTGAATTGGGTGTTTGATGTTTTACAATTGGTGGATAAATTGAAGCTTAAGATCTATGGAGGAGAGAGCGTGTTCTTCGTGTTGGCAGATCTACCTATCTACCCAAGGAATTTTATGATTCCCTACTCATCCTTGGTGGACTTGGAAACCCTAGATCTCCTTTTGTTGGGGTCCATGTTGTTGAAGTGCATCTCGTTCTAGATCTTGTTGTGACTAGTTCGTGATGTTGTTGTGAGCCTCCGTTCTTTGTGGAGTTCGCATCAACCTTGTGTGAAGGCTAGCCACCTCGACCAGCTTTGCTTAGTGGAGAAGTAGGTACGCCTTTGTGGTGTGCCTACGAGGAATAAGGTGACGTCTTTGTGGCGGTTGGCACCTTCGTGGTGTCACACCTCCTCAACGTACACGTACCTCCTTTTGTGCAGGGAACTATGGGAAACATATCGTGTATCCTCGTCTCTGCGCTTTTTCCCGGTCGTATCGCTTCCCTTCTTACTTGTCTTGCATCGTGTGTTTCCTTGTTTTTTGTTTACATAGCATTTAAGCTCGCCTTTACTATTCCGCAATCACCTTTAAGTTTTCGCAACCATCATAAAAATTGAAGCAGCTAAAAATTTGGTAGCTCCTATTCACCCCCCCCCCCTCTAGTCGCTACTTCACCCTTTCACATAGAATCAATCATCTCACAAGACCAAATTTAGGATCCCTCCTTGATAAATGCCTTGGTCATCACTTTACTTTCTTATTTCAACCTTGAAGCTAACATATGGTTCAAGGATTTTCTATGGATAAATCCCACAAACATAAATCAATGCAAACATTAGTCCATAGGATTGTCATTAATTACCAAAACCATACATGAAGGATCCATGCACTTTCATTATTAACTTGCCCTAATTAATGCTGATTTGAACCTAATTCTTATGTATTCTACTAATTTTACTAGGAGCCCGGTAAACCGGTATGGAGGGAATATGTGCTTTTGCACCATGTACGCGATGTATAAATTTAATGTTTCTGCAGTAAAGTTTGCAACCAAGATTTGTAGAATTACAACACATATGTATTTATTGGATTTTTTGTTTGACATTATTTTTCAATCAGGGAGCTTATGCAAGATGGTAATGTATTTCGCCATTGATGTCAAGAAGAGGGTATTCTTTTGCACTATCCACGTCATCCAAAGATGACAATAAATGTGTAGCAAAATAAGTTATCTTATCTCTGCAGTTTAATGCATGCTTACATGGATACAACAATATATAAGATTAAATAAAACATAAAAAATGTGACTAATATAAGGGATAAAATCTAGTATGGTAGAGAAAACATACATTCGTTAATAAGTGGACCCATGCGAAGTTTTCCAAAGTTTACTCCCTTCATTTTTATTTATTTCGAGTTCTGAGTTTAGTCAAAGTCAAGCATTGTTAAGTTTGATCGAGGATATAGGGAAAAATATCAACAACCATGATACCAGATGCATATAATATGAAAATAGAGTTTATGGCGATTCTAACAATATAGATTTTACATTATAGTAAATTTTAATATTTTTATTACACGCTTTGTTAAACTTACCATGTTTGACTTTGACTAAATTGACAACGCAATCTAATTGTGAACGAAGGAAACACGTCAGGTGGGAAATATATAAGTTCAATCTTTGCAAGCTTAGGTTCCCGGCATAGGTTGCTAAAATAGACCATTAGATTGTACGCATGCTGTTGCATGCTTGCAGCTGATTGGTTAGCACTTGATCTATTCTTGACCTCAGCTGGATCTTGTCGTTGGATCAATGTTGGTGCGGTGCTTTTGATATATCAGTTGCTAATTGGATCTAACTAGCTTTCTAGTTAGCAGCTATCAATATATTAATCCAATTCCAAACAAGCCTAGCATATATTATATGCTTAGTAAGATATGGTGTTCTGTTGTCAAAGATCGATTGTTTCATACTCGATCAGCAAAAGTCGTCATTACATGGAACAGGCTACTAATATGATCTAGTAGTTAGCTGCATAGTTAGGTTTAAGAGGCCACTTGTTCATTCATGAAAGCAGAGGTTGTCAGTATAAACTTATGGCTACCTTGTTAGGTTTAAGAGGTCACACTTTAGTTAACTGCAGCTATAAAGTTGAGCAAAGTGTTTTATTTATTTAGTGAGATCCAGTGAGTGTGACAACGAGTAAGATACTCCTACATTATCGTTGGAACTACACATATACATACATGCATGGTGATGTCAGTTGTCAAAGCTAAAGATCTCTAGAAGCTTAGAAAGCTGAGTCACTTGGTACTTGTTTAATATGCAAAATTACATGGGAAATGCGGCCTTGTCCGTGCATGAAAGCAACGTTAAGTTGGCGGCTTATATGGCTTTCGCGACCAAAGTTAAGTTGGCAGAATAGACGGTGCAAACATATTCGACGAACCAGACTAATCGCTCTATCCTAGTGGGTCTTAGCTATTCGTAGATAGTATCACTAAATTTGTCAAAAAGGTTGCGCACATCTTAATTAACAAAATGGCTAACTAGTTGTTTTTGTTCCTGACCTTCACTAGTAGAAAACAGAGCTTATATTTTTAGCTCAAAAGAGCATTAGCACCGGTGTGCTACGAATCCAGACTAAAGGATGCATTAGCACCGGTTCGTATGGCTAGGACGTCGCAGGGGACCTGCAGAGTTTTAGCACCGGTTCGTGCGGGAACTTTAGCACCGGTTTGTAACACGAACCGGTGCTAAAGGTTTGTCGCTAGGCACGTGACAGACGCGAAACCTTTAGCACCGGTTTGTGTCACGAACCAGTGCTAAAGGTGAACATTAGCACTGATTCGTGACACGAATCGGTGCTAAAGCCTCCCTTTGCCTATAAATTCAGCTCACCCCAGCCAACCCTCTCTCTATTTTTTCTTGGTGGAAGGTGTGAGGGTTGTGTGCTTGTTTGTTTTTATTTCCCATGCACAAGAGGTGCTCGATAAAATGCCTGAGAGAATGATTCCGCTTGATTTCACACAAAACAAAAATGGTATGAGGTGCGCGACACTTAAGCTTTCTCGTCTTTCTTTCCTCCTCGATCAAGGTAAGCAACTTTACCTTTTCATTTGTACAGTGTTCATTTCACTATTTATGATGTTTTGTAATGGTTTTTTGATAAACTTAATTATATCATGTAAATGAACCGGCGGCAATGGATGTACGTTGACCGACACCTACCCGAGTTAACTGCAGGCCTGAAAGATTTCCTCCGTGTGGCTGAGGAAAACCCACAGGCGGATGGTTTTATGTGTTTTCCATGTGTTGATTGTCGGAACTTAAAGCAATACTCTAGATGGAAAGTCCTTCACTCTCACCTTCTTTCGAAAGATCTTATGCCCGGCTATAATTGTTGGACCAAGCATGGAGAAAGAGGAGTTATGATGGAAGACAATAAAGAAGAATGAGAAGAAGGGGATGATGATATGTACCCTAAATACGGTGATACTGCAACGGGGCAGAATGAAGATGAAGAGGCAAGGGAAGCTGAAGATGAAGAGGCATCAGATGATCCCGCTGATGATGATCTTCGTCAGACCATCGCTGATGCACACAGAGAAGCAGAAAGTGCAAACGAGAAGCGAAAGTTTAAGGGCATGTTAGAGGATCACAAAAAAAGTTGTACCTAAATTACGAAGATGGCAACACAAAGCTCGGTACCACACTAGAATTGCTGCAATGGAAGGCGGGGGCAGATATATGTGATAAGGCATTTGAGAAGTTACTGGAAATAATAAAGAAGAAACTACCGAAGGATAAGGAATTGTCTGACAGTAAGTCCTACTAGCTAGGCCCGCTCATCTCTTTGATTCTAGTTTCAATACCTTACCATCCTTAATTATTATTTTGATTGAACTATGTTCTCGTAAAGAGCTTGATGCAACAAGACGAGAATAATTTATGTGGATTCTAGGTTTGCGAGTTCATTCGCCAGACGACTCACCAGACAGGGAGAATTTGAGAACAACTTGAAGTACGTAAACAATATTCATAATTTCATTTTATCACCATCGATCAATTGTGTTGTGTTTCATTCATATATATGTATATATATATATAGGACATATTTATACTACACCCGGGTGTAGTTACTCCCACGTGTGTTTCACACAATCTAGGTAGTATCTATCATACCGAAGAGTATATACATGTAGTATGAAGTATATAAGAATATTTTGGTAGTATATATACTACTTTGTAGGTAGTATGTACACTTTTTTACGTACACTATTTCTTTACGTATAAATATGCATGTATTTTGTATATATAGTGCAAACTATGGGTGTATTTAATTTTTTTTCACCAAAATTGGTATGGAGTATCTTAGATACAATATACGAACATACTCAAATTGATAAAGTATCACATATACTTTTGTATGATCGTATACGAGAGATGGGTGTAGTTACACCCAGGAGTAGGAAGTATTTATCATATATATATATATATATATATATATATATATATATATATATATATATATATATATATATATATATATATATATATATATATATATATATAGGGTGACACTATTCTGAAACCAGTGCTCAGAATATTATTCTGAGCATCTTGCACCTATTAAGAGGCGATTAACGCGCACAAAGGAAAACCGAACGGCCATCTCCTAACTACCGAACGAAATCCCCACCCACCCACTTCCCCCACGACCTCACCACCACGTTTTTGCCTCCGGCTGGGAGCTCGCCGCCGGCGCAGTCCGTCTCCACGGCCCCCATACGCCCCGCTGCCGAAACATACCGCGTCGCCGCGCCCCCACATCCTCCGCGGCCGACGCAGAGCCACACATCCCGCGCCGCCGGGCAGGGATCTTTCGCCGCCGCCGGTTCCTCTTCGCCGGGCCACGACGACTTCTCTCCCTCGCCGGATCTCTGATGATATTCCGCTGCACGCCTCCATGGAGGTTTCCCTCGAGCCGCACCTTCCGGCGCCGGCGGGCTGCCCAGCGGCCTTTGTCAGAGGACGGGCGTCTGCCGCTGCGAGGTCCTCTGAAGCCGCCTGACCTCCAGCTCCCTTCTCCTATGCTCTGATGTGATTCTCCCGGACGGTACGAATCTGGCCGCGCCTATGTCCAGAGCGTCGGGCGCCAACTCCTCCTCCGCCTAAGGTTGTTCTTCTCTGCAACCTCCGATGTGATCCCCGCTGCCGGTGGGGAGGCACGGCTGGGCACTCTCAGCTCCTTTGATTTTTCGTTGAATTCTGTATAGCAAGCAGCGATATCATATCATGTCGATGTAAAAAAGTACAACTGTATTATCGCCGGCAGTACTAGCCATCAAAGTTGGGACACATACAGTGCGTTTTGCAGATAACTGAAACAACAGCCAGTGGGCAAGGAGAACTCGCCGTCGCGCCGCGTGGTGCGTCCCTCGGCGGCATGGATGCCCCCGCTGCCCCGCACCTCCTCTCCCCTATCTTTGTTTCTATCGTCACGGAACCGTGCAACGGTCTTTCCATCACGGGCGGAACACACATTCATTAGCAAGAAGTAGAGCTACTTTCGTATTTTGCTACGGGTAGTGCACATTTTTTATGCTGGACGAGACACTATTTCAACACCGATCGGAGCGTGTGAGAAACAATGACACGATATGGAATTGCAATTCATATACGATACGATACTATACTTGCTAATCAATGTATCTAATGTCGGGATTTTATTCATTCCATTGATAATAAAATTGTCTGTAACAAGAGTCATTCTATTCTAAACGTGTACTTCTTGTGTGTGTATTTGAGTGTTATCGATAGCTATCTTATGTACCCATAGGCCCTAGAAATTCCCTTTGTTTGAGACCAACGATCACTGAGCTGGATGCACAGGTCATCATTCCTAGCCTGAAGTTGTTCTAAGGTCGCGGTGTCCCTGCAGCTGGGGTGCCGCTGAAGGCCGAATTGCGCCGCCGTCCTCTGGAACGGCGATCATTTGCTAGTTTTTGGTTCTTCTGGACGTCCACTGTTAGGCCACTTTGTTTTGGTTTGCTAATCATATGGTTATAAGCGCTGGAAAATGGATTTTGGAAGTACACATTGGACAGTAGACATTGTTGAAAACTGATTAAACAAATGTTTTTCAGCGTATTACTAAGGGCAGAACACATGTGAAGGTTTTAGAAATGTCGCAAAATAAAGGAAATAAATATGCGGAAAGTTCAAAGTTTGAGAACTACATACAAATAATTATTGGTAGAACAAATAAACATCGAGGCAGCTCATGGTAATATTTTGTGATGTATAGCTAGTTAATCCTTATAAAGTACTACCTCTGACCTGATTTAATCGACGCGGCCACTACGCTCTCTACGTACATATCTAAAACTAATCCCGCGTCGATTAAAGACGACCGGAGGGAGTACATGTTAGTAAATGAAAGCAAGTATAATAACCACAGTCCGAGAAGTACACACGCCGGACGACCATCCCCAACCCCAACTCCGCCCGGACGCCCCCTGCGCCGCTGGTTGGAGGGCCAGTGCGCGGCCACCGCCTTGAAGATCCGCGCGCCGTCGCCTGGATGGTCCCCGCGCCGCCGCCACGAGGGTCGTCGTGCCGCTGCCTGCAGGTCTCGCGTACCGCCGCCGCCCACCCTTCTTCCTCATGGCCGTCGGCCTCTCTTCTTCCCCGCGGCCGGAGACCCTCCTGCTTCCTCCGTCGCCAGCAGGGACCCAGCCCGGTGCTCCGACCATCGGCGACCCAGCCCGTTGACCTCTCAGGTGTTCTCCGCCGCCAGCAGGGATGCGACCTTCCCAGGTCCCACCCTTCGCCGGGAGGGCTGGGACCTCCCCAGTTCTCCTCCACGCCGGCAAGAGTAGAAAAAACAAAATGAAGAAAAAACAAAAAATAAATATCGTCATCCGCAAGGAAGTACAAATAGTTGAGGCTGAGAAGTACAACCATTTGGTGCGAGCAAGTGCACCCACTTAATATTGGAAGTACTAGAAAACCAATGGAGAAAAAACAAAATAATCTAGTCATCCGGAGTGAAGGTCAAATACTTGTGGTTGAGAAGTACAACTATTTGGCGCGAGCAAGGCACCTACTTCATATTGGAAGTACTAGAAAACCAATGTAGAAAAAACAAAATAATCTTGTTATCCACGAGGAAGTTCAACTACTTGACGCTGAGAAGTACAAGTATTCGACACGAGCAGTACACCTGCTTAATATATGAAGTACAAGAAAACCGAGAAAATCCAAATGAATAAAAAATATAATCCGGTCATCCGCGAGGAAGTTCAAATGCTAGACACAGATAAGTACAACCATTTAACACGAAGCAAGTACAAGCAGTTATTATAGGAAGTAAAAGAAAACCAACAAAATCCAAATCTAGAAAAAACATAAAAAAAATCCTGTCATTCGTGAGGAAGTTCAAATAGTTGATGCGGAGAAGTGCAACCATTCAACACGAGCAGTACACCCGCTTAATATATTAAGTACGAGAAAACCGACAAAATCCAAATGTACAAAAAACAAAAATAATCCCGTCACCCGTGAGGAAGTTCATATACTTGAAAACGAGAAGCACAACCATTCGGCACGAGCAGTACACCCACTTAATATAGGAAGTACAATAAACCCGACAAAGTCCAAATGTAGAAAAAACAAAATAATCTCGTCATCTGCAAGGAAGTATGTGAAGTGATTCCGAGAAGTACAGGCGGAGACAAACAGGAAGTACAAGCGGTAATTACATGAATTAAAAGTGTTCAAAGAAAAACACTCCCACCTAAGTTCACATAGGAAAAACAATAATAATCCCATCACCCGTAAAGAAGTTCATATACTTGACAATGAGAAGTACAACCATTCAACACGAGCAATACACCCACTTAATATAGGAAGTATAAGAAACCCGACAAAGTCCAAATGTAGAAAAAACAAAATAATCCCGTCATCCGCAAGGAAGTACGAGCAAGTGATTCCGAGAAGTACAGCGGAGACAACAGTAAGTACAAGCTGTAATTACATGAAGAAAATACCCCCACATAAGTTCACATAGCAACATTGTGAAGTTCAAATATTAAGATCCGGGAAGTGCAGAATCTATTAAAATAGAATATAGGGACAATCTAACATTATCATTTTGAAGCACACATGCTAGTTTTTGTAAAACACACTAGTATCAAAACATTTCCAGGAAGTACAACCACGAAGGCCAAGCACTACAAGGACATGTCATGGGAAGTTCATATGCGCGTGGTTGTGCTGAGCATTTTATGTGGCCATGGACCTCAAACGAACACCGTATGAGAAACTTATAGTCATTTTACTGAACACTTTCATGAAACAGCGCCGAGAAGTACAACCGCATTTCCGTAGAAGTACAAGTTCGTGTCGAGGGAAGTTCAATGCTCTGTTTTTACGGGGCGGAAATCTATTGTTCAAATCTCATCGATTTGATCACCAACCACTTCAATCATTGTCACCAAAAGCTTTATATGGTAGAGTATATTTCTAATTTCATTACTTACAACATTTTACAACAAATAAATGGATCTAATCTATTAAATTCAAATTGTTATCCCACAAAATATACCGGAAACATGATTTCAAAACTTCTAAAATTACTTTCAAATCGTTTGGAGTTGGAAAAATGGTAGATACGAAAAAGATGCGTCATTTTGAGACCTTTCCAAATGTATATCATTTGCATTGTTTAAATTTACCGCATGGAAATTGCGGGGAAAATCATTCGGTGCCCGTCACATAAAAAAGGCGGACAGTAATTCGTGTTATTCTCTTAAACTGTAAGGAATTAGAGAAAACAATTGGAATAAGAAAGTTGCGTCTAGTCCATAGCTTTCCAACGCCATATCATTTGCATCATTCCGACATACGGTTAAAACAAATCATCCAAATTACTGTCCGCTCGTTTTTTGAGTACGTCCGAATTTCGGTATTTTCAAAATTGTTCAAAAACTGTGAGGATTTAGAAAAAACGTAAAATATGAAAAAGTTGCGCAATTTCATTATCTTTCCAACGGTATATCATTTGCACAGTTTCGATAAGCGATTCGAAAATCGAACTAAAAGTTCGTTTTCTGGCCATATAGAAGCGTTTTCGTATTTTCAAAATTAAATTTAAACCGTGCAAAATCTGTGAAAAGTGTGAACATGAAAAAGTTGCGATTTTTCATTATCTATCCAACGGTATATCATTTGCATAGTTCCGACAAATGGTTGAAAACTCGAGGTATAATCAGTACCTCTGAAGAAAACAGGAAGTTCCGGTAAGTTCGACAGAAAGTTGAACCCTGTTATACGGGAAGTACTACCTTGTGTCCAGGAAAGTACAAGTCGGTGCTCAGAATATTATTCTGCAACCGGTTGCAGAATAGTGCTGGTATATATATATATATATATATATATATATATATATATATATATATATATATACACCTAGGAGCATGGGCACCAAACGTGTATTTCGTACATACCTGGAGTGTACGTGTCTAAATTACACATACCTAAGATTTACATACCTAATATATACACATACAAGTTATACATACCTAACATTTACGTACCTAACATACACACATGCAAGTTACACATACCTAACATATATATACACGTATCAGTGTACGTACACCTTAGGTATGCAATATATTAGGTATGTATCACTTGAGTATGCATATCTTAGGTATGTATACCTTAGGTATGTGTAACTTAGGTATGTATACCCTCAGGTATGTGTACTACAAAGCAAAAATACGCGTATCTACGTATGGTGCCTGGGCACCTAGCCTATATATATATATATATATATATATATATATATCGAGTGTGTACGAGCTATTGAAGAAGAATTGGCGGAATTCTTGCTTGAGCAAGTCATAGATCCAAACAGAGAATACCATCAGCGCCCAATGGATTTCGGAAAACTAAGATCCATAGAAATTCTATTGTACACATATATGCATGAACGTGTGTGTCGTACCATTATGTAATATGTTCGGCCAAGCACGATGAAAGAGGTCACTTCGATCTATATATTCATAACGATGTTTTTGTGTAATATAATGGTTTCCTATATGTGTGCATTAACATGTTTCAAATGGGGCGTGGCGGCAGACTCTGCCGTGGCAACGTTTTGGTGCGCTTCCATGCCGCGAAAGGTCCTCCGCCCGGGCGCTCGGCAGCCAGCCACGTGGTGAATCGGTGCTAAGGTGGGGGGGGGGGGGGCTTTAGCACCGGATGCTTTGCACTGGTTGGGAAACCAATAAAAAATCCCCTTACCAACTGGTGCTAATGCCCCGTTTTCCACTAGTTCTTACAGAGCTTTTTTTTGTTCTACATGCAACATCATATTTAGAGTATAGGTCAGACGGTAGAGACAAAAGCGTAACTAGTGCTATGAGGAGAAATTAACATGACAAAATAATTTACAGCGAGTAACACATCAGATTTGAAATTAAACGGCTTGAAAACACTAGAGTCAGTTACATAACTTCCCAACTGAAACATGGCTATTGCACCTACAAAGCTCTAGTCCCACCTGCAGGATCTAATATCTATAAACTGATTCCTCAATGGACAATCTTGGGCTGCTAGCGTGATGGGTTGTTGGCTCGGTCGGCACACCTTAGAGGTGGCCGTCTGACTTTATGTGATGGGGCGGTGACCGCGGATGTGTCAGTGTGCCGACCAGGGTACGGTCTACTAGGGAGGGGGAGTTCACCTATGTGATTTGAGATGAGTGCGACTAGGTAGTGTGGCATCATAGCTCGTGCAAGAGTGGTGGTATGCCAGGGCGGCAGCTCTAGAAGTTTGTGTGATTGCCGCGGTTCCGAGAATTTGGGACCTTTGAGGATGTTGATCCCGTTCATTTGGGTGAGATAGTACGAAGAGTTGCCCGGGTTGTATCTATTTGCACCTGTTTTCACTAATTAACTATCAATAAAGTATTTCTTAAATAATCAATAATTCTTCCGGGCAAAGGGCCGGTAAAGGAATCTTTGTATGTATGTATGTATGTATAATTGAAGTCGAGCATCAACCGAAGATGCAAGTTAGATCCTCTGCGGGAAAACTTTTTGGGTCCTGTACATACACTGGCGATGAGTCATGAGTAATGGCAATTCGCAAAACGTTACGTAAGAAAGATTCAAGCACAGTTACCACACTCGCAAGTTGCATGGTAGCTTATGTGAGCTTTCATGGTTGGAGTCTATTATTTGTGTGCAGAGATCAGCACGTAGATCAACTGCTCCCACGTACCTAAGTAAGATCATTTAAATCAGCAGCCCCCATGCAATTCATTGTTCAAACTTGCTGACCCTCTTACGTTGGCCATATTATCCGAGTTAGTTGCATGCCTGCATGTCATTAGAGACTTTGACTGAACATATACTATGCATGTTCAATAGTACACGTTTTCTCCAAGCGCTTGTAACGTAGCCATCTACAAACGGAGGTGGCGTTTTGGCACACGGGTGCATATGCACCCATTATAGAAAATAATAAAAATACAATTTTAAAAATGTCAAAAAAATCTGACATAATTTTTTTGGTATACATCATGATATCATATGTTCGTTCACAAGTTTTCATGGAAAAACAACATTTTATGTGGTGTGTACAAAAAAGACAAAAAAATATCCTGTACGTAGTCGTGTTACAGCATCAAAATTTGTCTTTTTTACAGGAGCTACAGAAAAATGTTTTTGTTTTTGAAAACTTGTGGACCAACATAAAATGTCTAGATGTACATGTAAAAATTTAGTTCAGAATTTTTTGACACTTTGAAATGTGGATTCACATAATGGGAGCATATGCTCCTATGAGCCAAAGTGCATTTCCCTCTACAATACTACTTTACTTGACACTTACACAGTTGCACAGGACAAGTATTTACAATACCTGTAGACCTGTGGTTAACTTTTTTGTGGTAGATTCCATTAAGTGTACGCGCTCTGTTCCGCATATCATATCAGGTATTCAGGTTTGATCAAAGTTAAGTTGCAAAGTTTGACTAATTATATATAAAAAAATGTCAGTGTCTATAATATAGAATTGATATTGTGAAACCGTAATGAAATATACTTTCATCTTATGTAGATATATTTGGTATTCTATATATATTTATATTTTATCTTATATATACTTAGTTAAACAATAGAAACGTTTAGCTTTGACTATAACAATATAACCGAGGAAGTACCAGCACTACAAGCACTGCCCTTGATTCCCATTACAGAATAAGCTGTGTTTGGATGCACAGAATTTGGTCTTGGAATTGAATTGGGCAAAGATTCCAAATCCAAGATGGAAATGAATTGGACTAAAATTCCAAATCTGTTGTTTGGGTGTGCTTAGAATTTGCCTTTGGAATCAAATCGTGGTACAAATTCCTAATCTTGTTTGGATTGTAGTATGGAAATGAATTTGTGGTATTTTTCTTGGTCAACGCAAGGGAAGGGAGGGGCCGGCGGTGGAGGTGCAGGCGGAGCCGCCGGTGAGCCTGTGGCCGGCGGTGGAGTGCGGGAGTGGCTGGCGGTCGCTTCTGGCTGGTGGCCGGTGGCCGGCGGTGGAGTGCAGCGCCGTTCCCCAACGCGCCGCATTAGGGTTAGGGCTCCCGCGGGCACAGACGAGAAGCTCGAGGGGGAGGCGCGGGATGGGCGACTGGGCGGGAGGGCGCAGCTGTGTGCCGCCGCCGGATCTCCAGTCAATGGCGCCGCGCCGGAGTTGGAGAGGACGGGAAGGGAGGAGAGGAGATGTGCGCCGCCACCGGGTCTCCAGTCAATGGCGCCGCGCCGGAGTTGGAGAGGACAAGGATGCAGGGCAAATATGTGCGCCGCTGGGTCTCTGGTCGCTGCCGCCGGGGTCTCCCGTCGCTGGCGCCGCGCCGGAGTTTGGAGAGGACAGGAAGCGACGGGAAGGGAGGAGAGGAGCTCGTGAGGAGGGAGGCCAGGACGTACCGCTTCGCTTCGCTCGGTCGTTTCCGTGCGTTTCCGAGGGAGCGAGCTCGGAATTGTTGGCCCGCTCTTTACACATGAGGATTCCGAGCGTGGAAATTTGTCCCAATTCCGAGCGAAGATTCCGAGCGCAGTCCAAACGCCAGAAAGCGCGGAATTGGACCCAAATTCCAATTCCATGCCTAGTTTCCGTGCAACCAAATTGTTATTTGTCGAACCCTAGCTAGCCCCTTGCTAGGAACGAAGGACGTGGCTTACAAAATTAGGCAGAAATAGAAGAAGAGATTTCCAAATGTGGACCCCACATAGATTGCTAGGGCCCACATGGATATGGATCACATGCTGAGATTTAGTCCAGCCAGGCTTGCTCATCAAGCGAGACTTTTCTATTCTCTATACGATCGATGAATTATGCGGGAAATATAGTAATTAATTGTCCGAGTCATCCATCGTTAGATTGAAATGTCCGCTATAGGTTTCCTCTTACCAGCTAATAACACTTTCGTGTAAGCACAACGGACGACAGACTCCCCGCAAAAAAAAAAAAGATGACTATAAAACAGTTTTTTTAAAGGACTACAAAATTACAAGCTCGTATGCGTGCTCGAACCAAGACTGGAAGATATAAATTTTCACAAAAGAATACAATTACTACATGAGAAAGGTGCTCCAAAACAAATGGGAAATTGTGGGAAGTTAAATCAATAAGAGAGCATTTATCCATTTGAGATAGGCTTGGGGTTTACAAATATATTGCATATTAGCTTTGGCCAAATTCAAACTGTGTAAACATTTACCAAATATGAAAATCTATATCAGCATCTACAATATTAAATTCATACAATATGAAAGCATATTTTTATGGTTCTAATAATATTGATACGATAGTGTATTATTTGTGAATTCATGAACTTTGACTTCAATCGTTGTGAAAGTTGTAGAATCCTAAACTGTGTTTCGTGTTTATTTCGTTGACCCTTGTGAGTCTTCCTGGGCATTTCTCGGGCCGGGCCGGGCTTCGGGCTGGCCCGAAAAAAGCCCGACGGGAAATCCTTGGCCCGAGCCCGGCCCGGCCCGACCAACTTTCAGCAAATTTCGGCCCGAGCCCGGCCCGCGGCCCGAAAAAGCCCGGTTTTTTCGGGCTGGCCCGACGGCCCGGCCCGATCTAGTGGTAATTTGCTTTTTCAGTGGCCCGAGCCCGGCCCGATTTAGTTACGGGCTGAAGAATGTTGGCCCGAGCCCGGCCCGATAGAGAGAAAAAGCCCGGCCCGGCCCGGGATTTTCGGGCCGGGTCGGGTCGGGCCGTTCGGGCCGGGCTTCCCATGCCCAGGTATGCTTGTGAGGTATATAAAGAGGTACATGAAGGGGGTAAACTTCGAGTACAAGAAGCTAATCTCGATTCCTACTTCTGTTGCCTTCTCTTTTCTCCCGCAATCACAGCTAGAGTGTCGTTGTCGTAAGTGATGGTGTGGACGTTGTTGACTGGAGTTGTCGCAGATGTGTAGTTGTAGATGTAGCCCTGATGTTGAGGTAGCCGAAAGTAGATGGTCTAGGTAGTTCTAGGAGGTGTAGCCACATTCACCGTAGGCGCAAAAAGTTGTGCGATTTCTTCTTCTTTTTTGGACGTAGCTCCTATCTTGTGGTACCATGGGTACCATCGCAGGCGTCTTACAAATGCTAGAAGACGCGGCCATAAGTGAGTCCACCAGTTTTGACAAGACTGGAGAAATCCACCTAAGCACACAACGGTTTTGCTAGAACCTTGTGCGTCATTATAGTGTGCCGATGCAGTCTTAGCTGTGGGACACGGTCAATACCAATGTCAGTGTCGTGTCATGGAACGTGCAATGTTGCCTTTGTGCCTTGTAGTTGTACTATCAGAGGTTGTTATCGTTGGATGTACATCATATGGACAATGTTTTGTGGCGGCGGCGATGTTGAAGCAATAGGCGTAAATTATTGCGTCGCTTGAAAGCGTCCCTCGTGGCGACGTGTGCGGATGCCTTGATATCGGAGAAGTCGATGAAGTTCCACATCGGTCTGCGTGTGTGGTTGATGTCGTTTCCTGTGGTTGTGCTCGAGGATGATCTTGATGTCGTACAAATTAATGTTGTGACTTGGTTCGGTGTAGTTTGGCTTCATGCAGTGTAGATTTGCTCCATACAGTGGTACGACTCGATGTGTGTGGTACCAATGGTGCCGTAACCTGGTGCGTGACGTTGGCTTCTTTAAGACTCGATGGTCGTAGCGTAGAGTTGATGCAAGTCGATTTTTCCCAAGCTAATTCCATATTGCAGATACATGCATCTACTGAAAGAACATCTCTCATATTATGTTTTGAGTGTTTGATGTCAATGTATGTGATACACTAATGTTTGTTTAAGTGGTACAGGGATTATATAGATACATTTGTATGTGTGTTGGATGTGGTCGATGCTTGTCAAAAAGTCTCAGAAAAAGCTCACCGGGCCGGATAATCCGGGCCGGATATTTCCAAAATATTCGGCCCCCGAATTCGGCTAAGGACTTGAGGAAATGCAGCTCAGTATAGGGGCCGGACATTTGCCCGGATATTGTCCCGGTTTTGTCCCAGGGCCGGATTATCCGGGCCGGACATTTCAAGAATATCCGGCCCCCTCGAAAATGGCTAAGGACCTGAAGAAATGCTTCTCTGGATAGGGGCCGGACGATTGCCCGGACATTGTCTTGGTTTCGTACCAGGAGGCCGGATTATCCGGGGGACGGATTATCCGGCCCTAACTTAGGCCGGATTATCCGGCCCCCGGAAGGGCCAACGGCTGGATTTTGGGGAGGGGTATTTATACCCCTCTTCTTCTTCCTTCCCCCTTTGCTCAATCATTGCACAAGAAATCTGCCAAGCTTCACCTCCATTAGAGCCACCTCAAGAAACACAAGATTTGCAAGATCTCCTTCCTCCCCCAACCAAAGCTCTTGATCTTTGGAGATTCGAAGGAGAAGCCACCGATCTACATCCTCACCGAAGCGTTTTTCATTTCCCCTCATTTGTTTGAGGGATCTCATGCTAGTGTTACTATTTGGTTCCCTAGTTGATTTGTGTTGATGTGTTGTTGTTGATTGTTGTATTGTTACAGATTTGGGAGCCTCCAATTCAGTTGTGAATGTGTGCCCCAAGAACCTTGTAAAGGCCCGGTTTCCGCCTCGAGGAAATCCCTTAGTGGAAGTGGGCTAGGCCTTTGTGGCGTTGCTCACAGGAGATCTGAGTGAAGCCTTCGTGGCTGTTGGTTTGGCTTTCGTAGCAACCACACTCCTCCAAATGTAGACGTACCTTCTTGCAAAGGAAGGGAACTACGGGAATCATCTCCGTGTCATCGCGTGCTCCACTCTCGGTTACCTCTATCCTATTCTATCTCTTATATTGTGTAGCTATATCTTGCTTAGTTGCTTATCTTATCATATAGGTAAATTCACTTAGTTGCATATCTAGAGAATTTACCTTAATTTGTGTCAAGCCTAAATTGAAAAAGAACTAAAAATTGGTTAGCACCTATTCACCCCCCCCCCTCTAGGTGCGGCATACGATCCTTTCAATTGGTATCAGAGCCTCGGCTCTTATTTCGGGCTTAACCGCCTAAGAGTATGCCGAACGAGGAGTCCTCGGAAGGGGCCGCCAAGACGGTCTCCATGGAAGACTTCAATTCGTTGAATTCCTCCATGGAAGCCCAAATGGAAAGCATGAAAAAGATGATTGCCGAGCTTTTGGCTCCGGTCCCTCCCAAGGCCCCTTTTGTAGAGGTAAAGGACACGGGTGCGTTAGAAGAGGGAGATGCTTCGGAATTACCCTCCTCTACCAAACCCGTGGAAGGTGATAACTTAAACACTATTAAATCTCCTAGGACAACTAGTGGAGGTGAGAGCTACAATCGAGTAGCTCCACCTTTCCTATCTCCCGATATACCGGTTCCCCATCCCCATATGAACATTCGGGGCGACCCACCTAAGCTTTCCATTGAGAATTTCGATACTTGGCAATTTGAGTTTCGCTCTCATGTTTGCGAGTGCCTCCAATGAACTTTGGAGAATCATCTTGGAAGGCTTCAAGCCATACAACCCCGACAAGTTGACTAGAAGAGAAGCGGTTGATAGTCAACTCAACAACACCGCCTTGCACATGATTCAAACTAGTGTGGGGACAAAGGAATTGCATCGTGTTCGGAACTACACCACCGCCAAGGAAGCTTGGGACGGTTTGTCCGCTAGTTGCATTGGAAGTGAGAGCACGAGGAGGAACAAGTATAATGCTCTTAAGAATAAAGCCGAAGGTTTCATGAGGCTACCGGATGAAGATCATGAAGACATGTATGGAAGACTTCTCACCGTTGCCGATGCCTTCCGGCTTATTGGTGCCACCCACATCAATGACTCTTGGATCAAGGAGAAGTACATTGAATGCATGATGCTGTTTTTACCCATTGATGTCAAGACTCTTGTCGGGAGGGAATGCTATTCCTCTCTCACTTCTCAACAAGTGGTGCACGAGATGCAAGCTCTCAAGGTGCTTGAGGAAAACTCTCATGATTCTCGCAACCGTGCTCTTGGGATGACAAAAGGGTCCAACCTTGCCTTGGCGGTCAACTCCGTTGAAGAAGTGTTCCCTCAAGAATCTTATAGGGCATCTTGGAGTATGTCCTATCCGGAAGACTTGGAACACCACTACCATGACCACATGGCATTCCATGCCAACTCTTTTTGGGTTGACCCATCCAAGGCCAAGGAAGACAACATCAAGAGAAACAACTCAAGGGGATCCACAAATTCGGGCCCAAGGACAAGATCGCCATTTCATTGCCGAGTGCCCCTATGAGAATAGGGAAACTCATGGTGGAAGGCTCATTCCCAAGGACAAGAGCAAAGATTCAAAGGACAAATATTCAAAAGCCCCCAAGAAGAAATTCTACAACAACAAGACCAAGAAGGGCAAGAGGCCCTCAAAAATTGTGCTAGTGACTAGGGAAGAATACTCTTCCGATGAAGTTGGAAGCTCTAGTGATGATGAAGATGAAGAAAGCTCAAAGGAATTGGCCGCCATCGTCACCACCAACATTCCCTCTTCATCTCTCTTTGAATCTCCCAATGAGAATCCTCATATCAAGAATGCACATTGCTTCATGGCAAGGTCCTCCTTGGACACATCTATTGTGCTATCAACTCAAGAAGAGTATACCTCCGGAGATGATGATGTTGATGATGAAGAAGATGCAACCTCTAATGGATTGGTCGCTTCATCACCAAGTGAATCCCCCAATGAGGTCATTCATGTGGAGGAAGAAAGTTGCCTCATGGCTAAATCCTCCGAGGTATCATCCCCTAACCCCTCTATGCCTATCATTTCAAGTGATCTAGGGGTTGATCTTGCTAGTCTAAAAGTGAAACAAGAAATGCTAGAGTTTGATGATTTCATTCTTAACCTACAAGGTAATACTAAAAAGCATGTTTCAAACCTCATGGTTCGAATGGCTCAACTAAATGGTACTCTTGAGAAAAAATGCCAAATAGAGAGAGAAGATGCTCTTGAACTACATGCTCTTAGAAATGCCCTTGAGGAAAGCCAAGAAACCATAGCCTCTCTTGAAGAGAGGTTAGAAAATCTTGGAGATCCTCAAGATAAAATTAACAAGCTCACTAAAGGTAGAGATCTTGCTAGAGCTAAGACTAAAGTGCTTACAAAGGAAAATTCCAAATTTGGTGTTGATCATGAGAAACTTGTGAGAGATCTAGATGATCTAGACAAGGCACACAAAGCCTTGAAGAGTGAATACTCTCTCCTCTCCAAGTCTTATGAGCAACTTCAAATTAGGCTCGCTTCATATGACATACCTAGCACCTCTACTCCTCTATGTGATCATGCAAATATTGTTGAGGAAAATGCTAGGTTGAAGGATGAACTTGCTAAGGCCTCCTCTCCCCAAAGTAAACTTACTTTGGATGATCTTTTGAGTATGCAAAGATCAAACAATGGGAAGGAGGGCCTTGGTTATAATGCCAAGGCAAAGAAGGCAAACAAGCAAAAGGCCAAGCCCGCACAAGAGAAGAAGAAAGCCGTCACTAATGGTGAAGCCTCCAAGGGCAAAACCATTAATGATGATGATGCGGGAATTGCTAACCCTCACTATGTTTTATTTAAAGATTATTATGGTGATGTTTATGCTAAATATGTTGGCCCATATGATGGTTATGTTGCTTGGTCTATTTGGGTCTCAAAGACCCTTGTTGCTAACAAAAGAGGACCCATTGAGAAATGGGTACCTAAATCCAAGAATTGATCTCATGTAGGACTATGCCGCCGGAGGTTCAAAATGGGTACTTGATAGTGGATGTACAAGTCATATGACCGGCGGCAAGAACCTCGTCAAGGAGTTGAGGCCTAACATTAATGATATCACCGTCTCCTTTGGCGATAATTCTACATCCGAGGTATTGGGTTTTGGCAAGGTTGTGGTTGCACACAACATTACTCTTGTGGATGTCATGCTTGTCAAAACTCTTGGTTACAATTTGCTTTCCGTTTCCGCCCTTGGCAAGATGGGTTTCGCCGTCTTTATTGATAATGATATTGTGGTCCTCTTGTGGAGCAAGACTCTAAAAGTCTCTTTCGTTGGGTATCGCGAACACAACTTGTATGTGGTGGACTTTTCGGGGACCACCACGACAAGTGCGATGTGCCTATTCGGAAAGGCGGACGTGGGTTGGTTGTGGCATCGCCGCCTAGCCCATGTCAACATGAGAACTTTGCAAAGTCTTCACAAGGGGAACCATATTGTGGGACTAATGGAAAATGTGTCTTTTGCCAAAGATCGTGTTTGTAGGGCTTGTGTTGAAGGCAAAATGCATGACTCTCCGCATCCAAGCAAGACTATCATCTCTTCCAAGAGGATCTTGGAGCTCCTTCATGTGGATCTCTTTGGTCCCGTTACTCATGCAAGTCTTGGTGCGAAGAAACATTGCTTGGTGATTGTTGATGACTACTGAAGATATACTTGGGTCTACTTTCTCAAGACGAAGGATGAGACTCAACAAATATTCATTGACTTTGCTACCGAGGTGCAACGCCAACACAACCTCCTCATTATGGCAATAAGAAGTGACAACGGCTCCGAGTTCAAGAACTATACACTCAATGATTTTCTTAGTGATGAGGGGATTCGACATCAATATTCCGTTGCTTACACCCCTCAACAAAATGGTGTTGCGGAGAGGAAGAACCGGACTCTTATTGATATGGCAAGATCTATGATGGCGGAGTATAAATCCCGCTATAAATTTTGGGCGGAAGCCATCTCCACCGCTTGCCACTCCTCTAACCGGCTCTATCTCCGCAAGGGCTTGAACAAGACTCCATATGAAATACTCACCGGGAACAAGCCTAATATCTCATACTTCAAGGTGTTCGGGTGTAAGTGTTTCTACAAAATCAAAGGAGTTCGTTTGTCTAAATTTGTTCCTAAAGCTTTGGAGGGTATATTTGTTGGTTACGGTGCCGAATCTCACACTTATAGAATCTTTGATGTATCCTCCGGGATTATCATTGAATCTTGTAGTGTGAAGTTCGAAGAAAATGATGGCTCCCAAGTGGGGCAAGTTGATGTTTGTGCAGTGTGATGAAATACATCAAGATGCCATAGTAAGAATGGGTGTGGGATTTTTCCGCCCCATTGAGGGACACGGTGTGGCGTCTCGGGAAGAACTATGCTCTACCACGGTGGAGCCCTCATCTTCTCAACATCAACAAACCCTACCTAGTGAAGCAAATGATGCACCAACCCAAGAACAAGAACAAGACCCTCCCTCTTGTGTGCAAGATCAAGGACAAGATCAAGGTCAAGATCAACCAAGCATTCATGATGTCTCCAATGAGGATCCAATCAACTCTTGCCCTTCTCCGAATATTGTTCAAGATCAAGCACACGAGAATGAGCAACCCCAAGCAATTGAGGAAGCTCAAGTTCAAGGTCAAGATGGGGACCCAAATGATCATGTTGATCAAGTGACACCTCCAAGGCCAAGAAAGACCAAGGAGGAGATCGAGGCCCGTCGTTGTTGACGTCAGAAACCCCCTGGCGGGCAGAGACGGGCAACACAGTAGAGCCGGGAACAACTAGGGCTGCGGCTGGCCCCAGTCCCTCAGAGCGACGGCCCGCAAAGCCTCCTGGTCGCACGTCCGATGCTATCGCAAGGGCGTGCCACCTGACCTATACCTGGTCGGGAAGGTGTGGATGATGCCTCGCTTAGTTTCCCGCATGGCATACACGTAAACATTAAATACGAGCCTCGATCGGCTCTCGAGGTTATCTCGTGAATCGGCTCAAAGAGCCGATCCACCCATGATTCGTACAAGGTGTCCGAATATATGGTGGTCCTGCTTGATCAAGATAAAGCTAATGAGATCTACGACGATTTAGGGTTTTCAACGCATAATCGGATCATCCTACTCACGATTGGGCCTCGCGCTCGCGCACGGTGACCGTAAGCCGATCCTAGACAGGGCCTAAAAACCAACACGAGGTTGATCCCCGGAACATCCTTTCTAGGGCTAGCAAACGTCACCCTACACGCCGCTGGATCCTCCAACCCTTTGTAAGGCCTAACTATTGCGGATGTTAAACTAATCCTTGATGAACAAGGAGCAACCGTAACGGATCAGATCTACTAAACTATGATCAAGCGGGGTGCCGCCCCTACACCTAAGATAGGTGTAAGGGCGGCTAGATGTGCAAGGGTCGCATAACGAAAGCATGTAATTCGAAGAACAATGCTAACCCTAACACATCTAAGATAACTACGTTGCTCGCCATAAAAAAGGCTTCAGCACGAGCAACGCATGAACAACGTGGGCAGGCTTGTGCTGCCTAGATCGCAAGATGCGATCTAGGCAGCATGATGCTTACCGGAGAAACCCTCGAGACAAAGGAGTTGGCGATGCGCCGAGATTTGTTTGTGTTGAACGTTGGTTGTTGTTTATTCCATAAACCCTAGATACATATTTATAGTCCAAGGGACTTTCTAATTCAGGCGTGCACATAACCGTGCACGGGTAAAACTCTAACTAACCGACACGCAATCTAATATGTTACAGATACAAGGGCAAACTAGCCCAAACTTTGCATGTAAGGCCGATTCACGTATTTCTTCTATATATATATTCTTCCAGTCCATCTTGATCGCGGCCCACCTCTGACTCGGTCAAATTCTGGTGATAACACATGCCCCCCTGGTTTTGGAAATGTCATTTCCAAAATCATTATGCTTATACCTCATCGGGTCATGTCATCTCGTCTCCTTAACTTTATCACCAATCTAAAAAATGAAGGAACGTCTTCTCTTAACCCTGCCGATAGCCAGAGTCAGGCGCCCCTCAAAAGAACCGATGGTATCACATCAGCCTCTATGATAAACGGGAGCAAGGTCAACCTAACTGCCCCTCCAAACGGTAACTTGCGCCCTTCGTCTGAGAAACTCAGATCCCCAAATCGCCGCCCAGACAGCTCTACGGATCTCAGATCTCAGCCGCGCCGTCCCAATCCTTCGGCGCATCCAATGGCGGAATCATCCAACGCCAACGCCATGATCTCCGGGCTGAAGGTAATCCTCACGGCCCCCTAGCCACATGCATCAATGTCAAGAGTAAACAGCAAACACCTGAATTAATGTTTCCTCCCACTATCAATTTTAGGTTTCAGACATCCTGCTGCCACATCCTTCTCTTGCAAATTCTATGTGCCTTGGTCCTCGTTCTTCCGAGAGCCCTGCCCTCTTAATTTCATGCGAAGCTAACAGGATCCCCTTTGTGAATCGGAACTTAGATCTGACCTCCTGGGCCGACCGCTCGCGAGCCTGGCCTAACCCCCCGAGGGTTGGGTGACATGGTACAACGAGTATCCAAAGCTCATTATGCCACCTGGGAAGCCATAGGGATAGCCGATGCTCTGTCCTTATCATTGTCTCCTCTTGAGAAGAATGAAAACATTCTGAAAACCATCGGCTATTTCTGGTCTGACGCACTGAACTGTTTCATGTTTGGCCATGGCCCTATGACACCCACTCTGCTGGATGTGGCCATGATCACGAGGCCTAGACATTGCATCCCCAAGCCCTTACGCATTCAAACTGCCGAAAGTCCCTTTCACCCTCTCTTCTAAAAAGAGTGTACCAGCTGGGGTGCCTACCTCAATCGTTATATGAAGACCAAAGGCCACGTGACGGAGAGAGAACACACAGCCTTCCTGAATTTTTGGTTGGAACACTTCATATTCTGTGGCCCATCACTTGCCCCTACCAAAAATTACCTTTCCCTAGCCTATGAACTGGCCAAAGGCACCCATCTTGGTCTAGGCAAGTTGTTTCTTGGAGAGGTCTATCGATCTCTTCAACTGATGTCCGTCAAACTGTTCTCTCAAAAGACGATTAAAACGGCGGTCCCCGGTGGTTTATTCGGTTATGGGCGCGACTATACTTTCAGAACCGGATCCCGGACTTCCCACCTTTGACCTCCTGCACCTTCCCGGATGCTAACGGCAAGGATATCCGATGCACCGGCTATGGCCAAGCTTTGTATGGTCTCCCAGGCAGCAGGCTGATCCCTAAGGAAGCACGAGGGTGGTTCAAGATCTTCTTCCAAGGTTTGGACAACCCCCTGTTCTTTCCTTATACTGAACCGGAGAATTTTGAAAATCCAGTCTCCTTTCGATTGGATAACTTTGCCGATGACGATAGCACCCAGCATCTGTATTCTATCATGATTCGCCCTTGCTTCCTCCCTGTTGGCATGAGTACCTCGAACCGGATCATCAAGCCTGGTTATGAGTGTTATCAACCGGTAGTGGTAGCCCGACAGCTTGGTCTCGGGCAGGTGCCGCCACACTTCTTCTTACACCACCTGACAGCAAGCAGAGCTGAACTGCCTGACATACTCACTGGCCAAAGGTGTTACACCTTCTTTGATGCTTTGGCCATCCCAGTTCCCCACAACCTCCGTTTCTCCTTTACCACCGACGGTTTCGAGACTTGGTGGTCTATGTGGAAGACCCATGTCTTCAGAAGGGCTTTAGGACCGCTGTTGAGACAACTCGATGCCGAGTATGACATCCCCGCAGACCAGGTACCATTACTCACATATTTCTTGTAACCGCTTATGGTAATCGTTTGGTGACCTGACTCTATCTTCCTAGCAGCAACAAGAGGGCCCGGTTCCCAAGCAAGCCGACGGCTCCCCCTTCGTATTTCTTCCTCCGGCTCCGGTGGTTCTTTTCTGCCAGAACTCGCCATCCCTGAAGAAAATCATAATGCAGAGCCAGCCGATTCCTCCGAAATCGGCTCCCAAGAGTAAAGCAACTTTAGGGCCAGTTGCCCCCGAGCCTCGACTCAGGCGAGGACGGCAGTGAGGAAGGTGGCTGTCAGGAAGACCCTGAAGCGCAAAGCTCCTGCTCAGGAAAGCTTGCACGTAAGTTGATCAGTGTGTTAATCGAACACATTTGCCTTCCCAATCTTTGTAACACGGTTGTACCTCTTCTTCCAGGCTTCTACTGAAGAGAACTCCAGTGAGGGAGCACAGTCCAGTCCAAGGGATTCTTCCCCAGGTGATACAAAAAGGTCCACTACACAGAGCCAGACGGATTCGCCGACGTCGGCTTTTCAGAAAGGGTCGACTCCCGAGCCGGCTACCCTTCAGGTTCCGGTCCAAACGAGGTCGCGCATGAAGCGCCGATGCGTCAAAAGGGCCCGCACAAGCCCACAAGTCTCCTCGCCGAGCCAGGAAGTTTCAAACGTAATACACTCAGCAGCTCGTGTTCCACACCGTCTTGCCACTAATTTGATTGCCTTACCATCTCCCATGCAGACTGATGGGACTTCTAGTGGGGACGTTGAAGAGGTGCCGATGCCATCTGCTGCCCTCGGCCTGTCCAACTCGCCAAGCGCGACTGACCAAGTGGCTAACCTAGCCCAGACTGCCGTAAAGCCGATCGTCACAACATCGGCTTCCCTTCCTTTCTTGGGAGAGGTAAGTTCGACCCTCTCTCTCGAGCCTACTCTTCCCCTTTGTCGTACGCTCACGCTGCTCCTGCTCGTCTGTCAGGGGTGCGATCCTTCAAGCTTGTTGACGTTCGACCCCGACTCCATCGAACCTGTCGTTTCCAAAACAGGTGAAGAGCCAGATCCTAGCGCGATCGACGGCCCACTCCAGCGCCTCAAAGACTTGCTCTCCTCCTCGGTCGATACGCTGGTCGAGAACCCTGAGGCAATCAAAGGCATCCTCGAGGACATCCAGCCCCGTCTCCCAGTAACGCTGCAAGTTAAGCTTTGGCAGGCGGTGTCTTTGCCAGTTTTCAGGTCAAGGGTGCAGTCGGCTCGTCAAAGGATTGCTCTTCGCCGCGCCCAACTCCCGTTGAGAGCCGATATTGCAGGCAAATGTCAACGGCTCAACGAGAAGAAAGCCGTTTTAGACGCCAAGACCGCCACTTCTGCTCGTAGCGTCAAAATTGCGACCTTGCGCAAGGAACTGGAGGACCTTGAGAAGAGGACCATGGAGACCAAACAACTTATCCAGGAAGAGGAATCCCTCATGGCTTGCTCCCAGGAGGAAGCAAAGGTCTCACAGCTGATCCGAAGACCGACCTGGCTGAAATTCGTGCCCTGAGCAAGCAGCTGGTGATGGGGAGAGACGAGGACGACGAGGCCGAGATCGCCGAGGTGGATCGAATCCGTGCCGATGCTCTTCACGCCCTTAATGCTTTTCTTCGGTAGGGCCTCCTTGTGTAAACTGATGCCTGTAAACTTGCTTTGCTGTACTTTGATGTACTTGCGTCGCCCATTTGATTGTGTTTTTTTTTTTTGCCGATTTCCCTATCGGCTCTCCAATATTCCTCCACCCATGCTCATATGATTAGGTGCCCCCCGAGCCGATTCTGCTAGGAATTGCTGATATCGGCTCTATGGCTAGCCAAAAAACTATGATGTGAACGTCGGTTTTGTTAGGAACAATGTGGGTTTCTTCCAATGCCTCAGCCGACGCATCCCATTGCCCATTAGACCGACGTTGAGCCCAGACCGAAAACATGGTGAGGATGATTTTTTCCGGCCGATAGCTAGAGTCGGCCTTTTGTGAAGTCCCTCAGAGTGCCCAGGTGTTGCAGTCTGGTACGTATGCGCACGCGTATCCGTGCGGGATCTCTTTGGGTGCCTCAGGTAGGAATTGGTAGTCACTAGGATCACCACCAATCTTGTAGACGACGTATGCCGATGAGTTCGGCAGTTCCGGTGCTGCCCATGCGAACGGCTGGGGCTGGAGTGGCATCTCTCCCTTGAAAGTCCCCGAGCTGGTCCCGACGGAGAATACCGGTGGCTCATGATTTCCTGGACCACGCGCGGAGCGACACGCTCCAAAGTGTTCACCGGAGCTCTCGAGTGGCGGTGCAGCGAATGAGCCACCATGTAGTTGATCTCCTGCCGCGGCGACCTGGTGCGTTCTTCTGACGGGGCGGACAGGTCCACTCCATCGAGTGCGCCTTCAGGTGTGAAACCCTTCCACCTGACGCCATGGGAGCGGGTTCGGTGGAAAGAGCCGATGAGTTCGGCCTCGAGGGTTGCCTTGATCTCGTCATGTTTCTTCTTGAGCTCATCAGGCAGATCCTCGTACTTGACCGGAGTGCCTTCCGCCATCTCGGATGTAGATGGCGATGTTGTGGATGTCGAAGGTTGTCCCACCGGGCGTGCCGAGAATGTGTTGACGTCGAAACCCCCCGGCGGGCAGAGACGGGCAACACGAGTAGAGCCGGGAACAACTAGGGCTGCGGCTGGCCCCGGTCCCTCAGAGCGACGGCCCGCAAAGCCTCCTGGTCGCACGTCCGATGCTATCGCAAGGGCGTGCCACCTGACCTATACCTGGTCGGGAAGGTGTGGATGATGCCTCGCTTAGTTTCCTGCATGGCATACACGTAAACATTAAATACGAGCCTCGATCGGCTCTCAGGTTATCCTGTGAATCGGCTCAAAGAGCCGATCCACCCATGATTCGTACAAGGTGTCCGAATATATGGTGGTCCTGCTTGATCAAGATAAAGCTAATGAGATCTACGACGATTTAGGGTTTTCACCGCATAATCGGATCATCCTACTCACGATTGGGCCTCGCGCTCTGATGCGCGTGGTTGACGTATTGTCTTTTCGTTCGACACGCGTCCGTTGGGGACCCCAAGAGGAAGGTGTGATGCGCACAGCGGCAAGTTTCCCTCAGTAAGAAACCAAGGTTTAATCGGACCAGTAGGAGTCAAGAAGCACGTTGAAGGTTGATGGCGGCGAGATGTAGTGCGGCGCAACACCAAGGATTCCGGCGCCAACGTGGAACCTGCACAACACAACCAAAGTACTTTGCCCCAACGAAACGAGTGAGGTTGTCAATCTCACCGGCTTGCTGTAACAAAGGATTAACCGTATTGTGTGGAAGATGATTGTTTGCGAGAAAACGAGTAAAACAAGTATTGCGAGTAGATTTGTATTTCGATAAAGAGAATTGGACCGGGGTCCACAGTTCACTAGAGGTGTCTCTCCCATAAGACGAACAGCATGTTGGGTGAACAAATTACGGTTGGGCAATTGACAAATAAAGAGAGCATGACAATGCACATACATATCATGATGAGTATAGTGAGATTTAATTGGGCATTACGACAAAGTACATAGACCGCCATCCAAGCTGCATCTATGCCTAAAAAGTCCACCTTCGAGTTATCATCCGAACCCCTCCGGTATTAAGTTGCAAACAACGAGACAATTGCATTAAGTATGGTGCGTAATGTAATCAACAACTACATCCTTAGACATAGCATCAATGTTTTATCCCTAGTGGCAACTGACACAACACAACCTTAGAACTTTACATCCTTGTCCCAGGTGTCAATGCGAGGCATGAACCCACTATCGAGCATAAGTACTCCCTCTTGGAGTTACAAGCATCTACTTGGCAGAGCATCTACTAGTAACGGAGAGCATGCAAGATCATAAACAACACATAAGCATAACTTTGATAATCAACATAACAAGTATTCTCTATTCATCGGATCCCAACAAACGCAACATATAGAATTACGGATAGATGATCTTGATCATGTTAGGCAGCTCACAAGATCCGACAATGATAGCACAATGGGGAGAAGACAACCATCTAGCTACTGCTATGGACCCATAGTCCGAGGGGTAGACTACTCACACATCACACCGGAGGCGACCATGGCGGCGTAGAGTCCTCCGGGGGATGATTCCCCTCTCCGCGGGGTGCCGGAGGCGATCTCCTGGATCCCCAGAGATGGGATCGGCGGCGACGGCGTCTGCGGAAGGTTTTCCGTATCGTGGCTCTCGGTGCTGGGGGTTTCGTCACGGAGGCTATTATGTAGGCGGAAGGGCAGGTCAAGAGGCGGCACGGGGGCCCCACACCACAGGGCCGCGCGGCCGAGGTGGGGCCGCGCCGCCCTAGGGTGTGGCCACCCTCGTGGCCCCTCTTCGTCTCTCCTTCGGACTTCCGGAAGCTTCGTGGAAAAATAGGCCCCTGGGCTTTGATTTCGTCCAATTCGAGAATATTTCCTTACTAGGATTTACTGAAACCAAAAACAGCGAGAAACGGCAAGCGGCACTTCGGCATCTTGTTAATAGGTTAGTTCCGAGAAAATGCACGAATATGACATAAAGTGTGCATAAAACATGTAGATAACATCAATAATGTGGCATGGAACATAAGAAATTATCGATACGTCGGAGACGTATCGGCATCCCCAAGCTTAGTTACTGCTCGTCCCGAGCAGGTAAAACGATAACACGAGATAATTTACGGAGTGACATGCCATCATAATCTTGATCATACTATTTGTAAAGCATATGTAGTGAATGCAGCGATCAAAACAATGTGTATGACATGAGTAAACAAGTGAATCATAAAGCAAAGACTTTTCATGAATAGCACTTCAAGACAAGCATCAATAAGTCTTGCATAAGAGTTAACTCATAAAGCAATAATTCAAAGTAAAGGTATTGAAGCAACACAAAAGAAGATTAAGTTTCAGCGGTTGCTTTCAACTTGTAACATGTATATCTCATGGATATTGTCAACATAGAGTAATATAATAAGTGCAATAAGCAAGTATGTAGGAATCAATGCACAGTTCACACAAGTGTTTGCTTCTTGAGGTGGAGAGAAATAGGTGAAGCTGACTCAACATTGAAAGTAAAAGAATGGTCCTCATAGAGGAAAAGCATCGATTGCTATATTTGTGCTAGAGCTTTGATTTTGAAAACATGAAACAATTTTGTCAACGGTAGTAATAAAGCATATGCATCATGTAAATTATATCTTATAAGTTGCAAGCCTCATGCATAGTGTACCAATAGTGCCCGCACCTTGTCCTAATTAGCTTGGACTACCTGGATTATCACCGCAATACATATGCTTTAACCAAGTTTCACAAAGGGGTACCTCTATGCCGCCTGTACAAAGGTCTAAGGAGAAAGCTCGCATTTGGATTTCTCGCTTTTGATTATTCTCAACTTAGACATCCATACCGGGACAACATAGACAACAGATAATGGACTCCTCTTTTAATGCTTTAAGCATTTGACAACAATTAATTCTTTTCTCATTAGAGACTTGAGGATGTTTGTCCAAAACTGAAACTTCCACCATGAATCATGGCTTTAGTTAGCGGCCCAATGTTCTTCTCTCACAATATGCATGCTCAAACCATTCAACTCAGTGTAGATCGCCCTTACTTCGAGACAAGACGAACATGCATAGCAACTCACATGAAATTCAACAATGAGTTGATGGCGTTCCCCGAGTAAACATGGTTATCGCACAACAAGCAACTTAATAAGCAATATGAAAGC
>NC_061513.1:28877107-28994758 GCF_022539505.1 Lolium rigidum | reverse complement strand
ATGCGAATACACAACTCACGCCTAAAACCATGACGCCAATAAAAAAACTCCCTCTATTTCTCAACAGCTAACCTGAAAAAACAATCCCGCTAAACATAGCTTTTCAAAAATTATCTACGGTCATTGTCTTCATTAAGCTGGCAGAAACATTGTCAGGAGCCATCGCTCTGTTCATCTTCTTCATCACTGTCGGGATAATGCTACCGGTCATGGTCTTCATCGAAGGAGACCTTCCTCGCCTCAGTCACCAACGTCATCGTCTTCATTAAGCTGGCCGAAATACTGCTGGGAGCCATCGCTCTGTTCATTCTCTTCATCACTGCCGGGAGAACTTGATCGGGAGAACGCTACCGGTCATCATCTTCATCGAAGGAGACCTTCCTCGCCTCAGTCACCATCTGAAATACAACCAGGTTCCTTCTCAAATACTGAATGACCTGATCGATCATCCTAAAAAAGAAGGCTTGATTACTTGTACATTTTCAATGGTTGTGCAGAATCATCTTAAAACAATCAAACTAGGTAAGCGGGCTTGATTATCGCCTGTAGCTACCAATCGCCTACCAATCGCATGTAGCTAAGGGTGACTTCTTTTGGGCTTCTAGCCCAGCTTATAGGTTCTAGGCCGCTGAAGCCCAAAAGAAGGGAAGAGTTTCTCCGGGGCTTTTTTCTACCGTAAAGCCGGAATCCTGTGTCTAGGCAGAAACTGCTAGCGAGCAGTTTCCCGAGCTTCTCCGTGCAAAGTCGAACCGGTGTCGCATCCCACATTCTTGCATCGTCCGCACAGTGGACATGGCGTGCCAGGCGACATTCTCTGCCGCCGCCGGCCGCCCGGCCCTCCGCCCGCCCGGCCCTCCGCCGCCTACGGTCCTCCGCCCGCCCCCGGCGCCGATGGTCCTCCGCCGTCCGCCGCAGCCTCTTCTAGGCCGCTCCCCTGCAGCTGCCGCCGCTTCCCGTCGCGGCCCGCCTCTCCACCGGAAGCAGGGCCGTCGCCGGCGAACGAGCTCTCCGCCGGAGTACTGTCGACCTCGTCCTTTGTCCTCACGGAACGGCGACATTCAACTCGTCCCCAACCCTGCTCGTCCCCGACCTTCCTCGTTCCCCACTTTCTTCGTCCCCAATCCAGTCCACCGCTTCGAGCGGTCGATTCGTTCCCTGATTATCTCGACCTCGTTCTGTTTTAAATCTCAGTTTGCAGCATGGAGTCATGGACCGAAGCTCATTTTCCCAATGAAATAACCGCTTCATGTCCACTTCCGTAAGTTCAAGTTCGCGAAGAGAAACTTTGATCTGGAGATATCAATTGTTGATGTGTTCTAATTTTAATGTTGATGTTGTAATTATTATTAGACTTCCCATAATTTTCTTGATTTATTTATAGCTCCTTTTTAACTAAAAATTAGCATAGTATTGTATCATGGCTTATTTACGACACATATCGAATTTAGGGATATTATAGATATTTCACAATTCAATACACCCAATAAGCCAAATTTTCAGAAGCCCAAAAGAATAGGAGGATCTGGCTTCTAGAAGCTTCTTCCCACCACAGTTTTTCCTCACCATTTTCTATAAGCTGGTTTATGCATAAGCAGAAGCCCAAACGAAGTCACCCTAAGTAAGAAGTGAGACCCCTTTAGGGAGTACCTTTGTCAGAACCTGCTCTTCTGTTGTGGCACGAAAGAACCACACCTCATGTTGTGCTTACCAATCGGAAGGCCTAAAGCAAGTACAAAAATATTAGAGAAGAAGCCCAAGATTAATATGCGGGTGAAAGAGAGAGAAAACAATAATTATAATTCTGATACAAAATGCCGGATTGCATCCCGTGACTTGCTTTCCTTATTTACAGGTTGTAAAATGTCTCACTTTCCAAATGGGAAGTAGCTGATAAAGGGAAAAATGGTATGTATATCAATGCACCTTGTTTTTTGGTTATTTACATGGTCATTCATAAGTTGTTGTGCACATGTTCAGACAGTGGTAGTTGATGACGGAAATTGGAAGCAATCACACTGCCATTGGTTCATGCCGCCCACAAACGAGTTTGTTCATACGAGAACCATTGCCAGATAAAACACTTGTGTCATCAGATGATGACGATGAGATACCGTTGGCACGGACATTAGGGGAAAGCTCAAACGGTATTGTCTTTCACATAGGTTATTTCAGCTTGGTATCTCAACACTATTTATGATCAATCTGAATGCTAACCATATGACCTAATGCATCCGTACAAGCTCAAATGAGACTGTCTGTCCCAACTCAAAGTACACTCACAATAGGAGGTACCTGTGTGCCTATTGTTATTAGTCAATGGAATAATGTTTACATGCCATACATGTAGAAATTTATTGTTGGGGTATAAAACCCGACCGCGACACCGGGTGACAGCTCGGACGGTGAATTTAGTGCAGTAGGCGGTGTAGGTGACTGCAACGGTAGACTGACGCCACTGCCGAGGTGGATAGTTGCGGGCCAACAACTTATTGGCGCTCGGATCTGTTTAGAAATTAGGATGATGGTTGTTCCAATTTAAGAAGGGAACATACTTTTATATACTTACATGTATGGGTATAAAAGTTTTTGTCACCGTTTCTCATTGTGCTTTGAGATTTGGATAAAAAAGAGATAAAAGGTTTTTAAAGCCCAAAAAACTGTTTAAAAGTTAAACTTTTATTAAGAATTTTCTAGATGCTTCTAGCTCCAAACGTGCGCAATAGAAAAAAATGGCACATGCACCGGAGAATAGTCGCGGCCCGGCTACACCTTTCACCTTCACTATCATTACCTGGGGATGAGAAACTACGCCAAGACGACCACGGTGACCATCAGGGCATCTCCAGCGGCGCGACGCAAACGGACGCTGAGCGACCGTTTGCGTCCGCTTTGACTGAAAATGCGTCTGGCACCCTCTCCAGCGGCGCGACGCAAAGTGACCGGGACGTCCGCGGAGACGCAAACCTGGCCCAAATATAGGTTTGCGTCTCCGCGGACGCTCGGCGGTCGCGCCGAGCGTCCGCTCGCTTCCCCACGGGTCCGCCTGGCAGCGACCTAGGTTCGATCGGCCTCGAATTTACAAAGCGCGCCAGTGTGGCAACCGCGGCGATCAATGGAGCGCCGAACCGCCACGGAAGAGCAACCGCCGGCCTCTTCGTTATACGCGCCTCCGTTAATCCTTGCACATTATAACCCCCGCGTCTACGGTAATTCAAGTTCAACCGCCTCCTTCTTCTTCCTCTTCTTCTTCTTCTCCAACACCGGCACGCCATGAGCGACTACACGCTGCCGTCCGACTCGGAGAGCGAGGGCAAATCGCCCGGATTTCTGCATTGGTGGGAATCCCCTGCGACGCCAAGCGATCCGGGCTCCACGCCCAGCGACCCTGCCTCCACGCCGAGTGAGGACGAGGAGGACGGAGGCGCCAATGGCAGCGAAGGCTAGGAGGAGGACGGAGGCGGCGCTGCCAGCGACGCCGAGGACGAGGAGGAGGGCCAGGAGGAGGAGGAGGACTCCGACAGCAAGTTCGCCCGGTTGGAGGCGCAGGAGGCGGCGGACGACAAGGCGGCGGCAAGGAAGAAGTCCAGGGCGCTGGCGCGGGCGGCGCGTCGTCGTCCGTTCACCGACGACGACGACGAAGACGCCATTTCTTCCAGTTTCAACTCCTCGACGGGCGCGTCGTCCTCCAGTTCCGACGAGGAGGTGACAAGCAAGAGGCGCAGGAGTTTCAACGACGAGGCAGAGCCTTCTAACAAGAAGGCCAAAAAATAGTTTTAGTTTATATGTTTATAATTTTCTTTTTCTTTGTATGTTAAATATGTTTGAATCTAGTCGATTGAAGTATCCGGTTAATTGTTTAGGCTATAATCTATTCAATTTGACCAACATGACATCATTGAGTATAACTTTTTCGCGTTTAAAACTTGATTATTGAACAAAATTGAAAAGAAGTAGCACCAAAAAAAACATTTGCATGTCCAAAATGCGTCGGATCGCTGGAGGTAGCCCCGACGCAAACGGACATTTCGCCCCTCGCGGTCATTTTGGCGTCCGCCAGGCGACGAAAACGAAAGCGAGCGGACAATTTAAACGTTCGAAATGCGTCGCGCCGCTGGAGATGCCCTCAGGTGCCACGCCATTCTCGCCGGATCCTCTATGCATGCGCCACCTGAGCAGAGGAAAGCAGATCGTTTTTCACTGACTTTGTGGGCCCATCACGATGGTGTACGTCCAAGAAAATAAGCAGCTGCAGCGAGGACGATTGATCAGTTCAAAACTTTAAATTCAATCATCTGCTTGTGTACACATGGTATCTTGTCTTGTGTACACGTGCATGTATTCGAATTTCGAGAAACACATTCGGTTGATCTGGGGATGACTTTGCGGGCACGAAACAGGTACAAGGTGCAATAGTCCCATTTGGATCGTGCTAGCTTGCTTCATTCAACTTTGACTAACTATGATTGGACACCTGTATATATGCCACCATGCACGAGCACACTCAATGATAATGTATACTCGATAGATCTTTCAGTTGAAGAGTTTGGTGTCAGTAATTCTTTCAATGTTGTTGATTTGACACCATCTGACGGAGAAACCTTGGAGCGTCGAGGTCGATGTCTTTTGAACCGGGGGGGGAGATGATGAGGACATCCCTACCACACTACTACCTCCGTCATTACAAGTTAAAGATGATCCTGCTGTGAAGCTCAAGTCCAATGAAGTCTGGATTGGACCAATGACACGAGCTCGTGCGAAGCTGCTTAAACAACACGTGAATTTGTTCCTAAGTGATACTTTGATCGATGAGAACTTTATACTGTCTAAGTCGTATTACTTATGTATGATCAGGTATGAAGAAGGAGCAAGCATCGCACGAGGAGGAGAGGAACAGCTGGACAAGAAGATGGACGTAAAGCTGGACATGGAGCTGGACATGAAGATATTCCATGGACGCGCGAGGGAGGAGCGGGAGGCATGCGCGAGAGGAGGAGATGTTCAGGCCGGCGCCTGATAACCCACAAGTATAGGGGATCGCAACAGTCTTCGAGGGAAGTAAAACCCAAATTTATTGATTCGACACAAGGGGAGACAAAGATACTTATAAGCCTTAACAACTGAGTTGTCAATTCAGCTGCATCTGGAAAAGCACTAGTAACAAGGGTGATGTGAAAACAGCAGTAATATGAGAGAAATAGTAACAGTAACACAACAGCAGTAGCAGTGAATACGTAGGCAATGGCACCAGAAAATAGTTGATACTACTTCTAATGGCATATAGGACCGAGTGAGTATTTGATGATGAAAGATGGACCGGGGTTCCCAGCTATCTACACTAGTGGTAACTCTCTAATAACAAGTGTTGGGCGAACAAATTACAGTTGGGAAATTGATAGGATTGAAATAGCATTAAGACAGAACATCAAGTCTATTAATCATGTAGGCATGTTTTCCATATATAGTCATACGTGCTCGTAATGAGAAACTTGCATAACATCTTTTGTCCTACCAGCCGGTGGCAGCCGGGCCTCAAGGGAATCTACTTGTAATTAAGGTACTCCTTTTAATAGAGCACCGGAGCAAAGCATTAACACTTGGTGAAAACATGTGATCCTCATATCTAAGCCTTCCCTTCCAGTTATCCCAGTTGCTGTCACTCTGGGGCCTCGGGTTCCGGACATAGACATGTGCAAACAACTTGTACATACAATCTAAGCAATAATTATAGAGCTCAAATCTAAGATCATGCCACTCATGCACTAGTGACAAGCATTAAACACAACAAGATTGCAGCAACAATAACTTCACAAACTTTATATATAGACTGATCATAATGTAACAATTCATCGGATCCCAATAAACACAACACCGATTACATCAGATGGATTTCAATCATGTAAGGCAGCTCATGAGATCATTGTATTGAAGTACATGGGAGAGAGAGTACCAACTAGCTACTGCTAGAACCCGTAGTCCATGGGGGAACTACTCACGGAGCATGGGGGAACTACTCACGGAGCATGACTGATCATAATGGAGAAGCCTTCCTGGGGCACTTCCTCGTCCCGGCGGCGTGCCGGAACAGAGATTCTGTCCCCCGAAACTTGGTTTCGCGATGGCGGCGGCGCCCCTGGAGTCTTTCTGGAATATGATCTGTTCGTATAGGGTTTTCGCGTCGCGAGGAATATATAGGCGAAAGGGCGGCGCGAGGGGGTGCCCGGGGGGCCCACCCCATAGGGCGGCGCGCCCCCCTCCTAGGTCGCGCCCCAGTATGGTCTGGAGGCCGTGGGCCTCCTCCTGGCTTGCCCTTCTGGCTCCGTGTGTCCCTCGGAGAAATATGAGGTTTGGCTTTTGTTTCGTCGAATTCCGAGAATATTGCCCGAACAGCTTTTCTGGAACCAAAAACAGCAGAAAACAGGAACTGGCACCTCGGCATCTTGTTAATAGGTTAGTCCCGGAAAATGCATAAAATCATTATAAAGTATGAGCAAAACATGTAGGTGTTTTCATAAAACTAGCATGGAACATCAGAAATTATAGATACGTTGCAGACGTATCAAGCATCCCCAAGCTTAGTTCCTACTCGCCCTCGAGTAGGTAAACGATAAAAAGAATAATTTCTGAAGTGACATGCTACTAACATAATCTTGATCATACTATTGTAAAGCATATGAGATGAATGAAGTGACTCAAGGCAAAGATCTATAGTTTGCTAACAAATAGATAACATATAGCAAAAACTTTTCATGAATAGTACTTTGAAGACAAGCATCAAAAAGTCTTGCATAAGAGTTAACTCATAAAGCAATAAATTCTTAATAAGAGGTTTTAAAGCAACACAAAGGAAGATTTAAGTTTCAGCAATTGCTTTCAACTTTCAACATGCATATCTCATGGATAATTCTCAACACAAAGTAATATAATAAGTGCAATAAGCAAGCATGTAAGAATCAATGCACAGTTGACACAAGTGTTTGCTTCTAAGATGGAAATAAGTAGGTAAACTGACTCAACATAAAGTAAAAGAAAGGCCCTTCGCAGAGGGAAGCAGGGATTAAATCATGTGCTAGAGCTTTTTATGTTTTGAAATCATATAGAGAGCATACAAATAAAGTTTTGAGAGGTGTTTGTTGTTGTCAACGAATGGTAGTGGGCACTCTAACCCCTTGTCAAACAGACTTTCAAAGAGCGGCTCCCATGAAGGACGTTATCTCTACCAGACAAGGTAGATCATCCCTCTTCTCTTTTGTTTACACATGTATTTTAGTTTCATTATTGATGACACTCCTCCCAACCTTTTGCTTACACAAGCCATGGCTAACCGAATCCTCGGGTGCCTTCCAACATTCACATACCATGGAGTAGTGTCTATTTGCAAAATTAAGTTGCTTACTGATAGATCAGGGCAAAACATGTGAAGAGAATTATTAATGAAAGTTAATTAATTGGGGCTGGGCACCCCGTTGCCAGCTCTTTTTGCAAAATTATTGGATAAGCGGATGTATATGCCACTAGTCCATTGGTCAAAGTCTGTCAGAAGTAAATGACAAGGTTGAAAGATAAACACCACATACTTCCTCATGAGCTATAAAACATTGACACAAATAAGAGATAATGGCTTTTGAATTGTTTAAAGGTAGCACATGAAGTATTTACTTGGAATGGCAGGAAAATACCATATAGTAGGTAGATATGGTGGACACAAATGGCATAGGTTTTGGCTCAAGGTTTTGGATGCACGAGAAGCATTCCCTCTCAGTACAAGACTTTGGCTAGCAAGGTTGTTTGAAGCAAACACAAGTATGAACCAGTACAGCAAAACTTACATAAGAACATATTTCAAGCATTATAAGACTCTACACTGTCTTCCTTGTTGCTCAAACACTTTTACCAAAAAATATCTAGACCTTAGAGAGACCAATCACGCAAACCAAATTTCAACAAGCTCTACGGTAGTTCTCCACTAATAGGTTTAAACTACATGATGCAAGAGCTTAAACACGATCTACTTGAGAGCTCAAAACAATTGCCAAGTATCAAATTATTCAAGACAATATGAAGCATTTTCTGTTTCCAACCAAATAGCAATAAATGAAGCGGCTTTCAGCTTTCGCCATGCATATTAAAGTAAATTAAGAACACAAATGTTCAAATGAAAAAGCGGAGCGTGTCTCTCTCCCACACAAGGATTGCTAGGATCCGAATTTATTCAAACACAAACAAAAATAAAAACAAACAGACGCTGCAAGTAAAGAACATAAGATGTGACGGAATAAAAATATAGTTTCACTAGAGGTGACCTGATAAGTTGTTGATGAAGAAGGGGATGCCTTGGGCATCCCCAAGCTTAGACGCTTGAGTCTTCTTGAAATATGCTCGGGTGACCCACGGGGGCATCCCCAAGCTTAGGCTCTTCACTCTTCTTGATCACATTATATCACTGATAACCCACAAGTATAGGGGATCGCAACAGTCTTCGAGGAAAGTAAAACCCAATTTATTGATTCGACACAAGGGAGACAAAGAATACTTGAAAGCCTTAACATCGGAGTTGTAAATTTAGCTGCACCTGGAAACAGACTTGCTCGCAAGAGATTATTAGTAGTAACAGTTTTATAGCAGTAGCAGTAGTGAAATAACAGCAGCAGAGTAACAAAGACAGCAGTAGTGATTATAGTAAACAGCAGGATTAAAAAACTGTAGGCACAGGGATGGATGAACGGGCGTTGCATGGATGAGAGAAACTCATGTAACAATCAAGGCAGGGCATTTGCGAGATAATAATAAAACGGTATCCAAGTACAAATCAATCAATAGGCATGTGTTCCATATTTAGTCGTACGTGCTCGCAATGAGAAACTTGCACAACATCTTTTGTCCTACCGACTCGTGGCAGCCGGGCCTCTAGGGAATCTATCGGAAATTAAGGTACTCCTTTTAATAGAGCACCGGAGCAAAGCATTAACACTCCGTGAACACATGTGATCCTCATATCACCGCCTTCCCCTTCGCTTGTCCCAATTTCTGTCGCTTTGGGGCCTCGGGTTCCGGACAACAATACGTGTATACAACTTGCAGGTAAGATCATAAAGCAATGAATATCATCATGAATTGATAACATGTTCAGATCTGAGATCATGGCACTCGGGCCCTAGTGACAAGCATTAAGCATAACAAGTTGCAACAATATCATAAAAGTACCAATTACGGACACTAGGCACTATTGCCTAACAATCTTATGCTATTACATGACCAATCTCATCCAATCACTACCATCCCCTTCAGCCTACAGCGGGGGAATTACTCACACATGGATGGGGGAAACATGGCTGGTCGATGGAGAGGCGTCGGTGGTAATGATGGCGATGATCTCCTCCAATTCCCCGTCCCGGCGGAGTGCCAGAACGGAGTTTCGCGACGGTGGCGGCGTACTGGATGTCTTCTGGCGATTTCTTCTAACCCCCCGTGCGTTTTTAGGTCAAAGGCGTTAAGTAGTCCAAAGGAGGGTGTCGGGGGCCAGCCGAGGTGGCCACACAGTAGGGCGGCGCACCCCCCTCCTGGGCCGCGCCGGCCTAGTGTGTGGGGGCCTCGGGCCTCCACCTGGCTTGCCCTTCTGGCTTCATCAATCTTCTGGGAAAATAAGACCTTTCGCATAAATTCCGAGGATTTTCCTGAAAGTTGGATTTCTGCACAAAAACGAGACACCAGAGCAATTCTGCTGAAAACATCGTTAGTCCGTGTTAGTTGCATCCAAAATACACAAATTAGAGGCAAAACAATAGCAAAAGTGTTCGGGAAAGTAGATACATTTTGGACGTATCAATCACCCTTCTCTCTTGACCCTTGAAAACTTCTGCCACACCAAACTTCTCATAAACTTCATTAGAGGGGTTAGTACTCAAAAAACTTTAATCCACTTTAGTTCTGTAGTGACACATTGCAAGAACTCAATAAAACATTAGCTACAGCTCTCCACGTCTAGAAAGCCTTACTTAAAGTCCACAAGAGACAATGCAAAAAACAGAGACAGAATCTGTCAAAACAGAACAGCCAGTAAACATGAATTTTTTCGAGGTACTTCCGTTGCTCAAATCAGAAAACTCAAAACTAATGAAAGTTGCTTACATATCTGAGGATCACGCGTGAATTTTTGCAGAATTTTTAGGTTCTCCTATAGAGATCTACTCAAATGCGTAACAGCTAAAAATCTGTTTCTGCGCAGAAATCCAAATCTAGTATCAACTTTCTATTAGAGAATTTACTTGGCACAACAATGTGATAAAATAAAGATACAAAAGCATTGGTACAGAAGTAAACAGCACCTTGACTCAAAAATAAAACAAAAATTGCAGAAATAAAGTAATGGGTTGTCTCCCATAAGCGCTTTTCTTTAACGCCTTTCAGCTAGGCGCAGAAGATTTTAATGATGCTCACATGGAAAATAGAAAATGAAGCAAAAGGAGCATAAGAAGCAAATTCAAAACACATTTAAGTCTAACCCACTTCCTATGCATAGGAATCTTGTACACAAATAAATTAATGAAGAACAAAGTGACAAGCATAGGAAGATAAAACAAGAGTAACTTCAAAAGTTTCAGCATATAGAGAGGTGTTTTAGTACCATGCAAATTTCTACAACCATATTTTCCTCTCTCATAATAATTTTCAGTAGCTTAATGAATAAACTCAACAATATAACTATCACATAAATCATGTTTTTCATGATCCACAAACACATAATTTCTATCAAGCTAAAAAATAATAGGATCAAAACTTTCAAAACCACTTTTATCAATAATATAACAAGATGATTGATCAATCTCAAAAGATAAGGGACTCCTAGATAACGTCAAGACCTCTCCAATCCCATTTTCATTAGTGGTACAATTAATATTATCAAGTAACATAGGACCATTATCTAGAGCTTTATCATAAACATTTGCTAAGCAAAACTCTTTAGTACCATGCATTTCGATATCAGGCACAAACAAAGCATTATCATAAGATTTATACAAATAGCATGGATTATCATAGATAACAGTAGCATAATTATTCTCACAAGTTTTACTCATAGGGAATATTTCAAGAGAATCCACAGGAACATAACATTCATCCTCCTTTGGTAAGCATGGAGGACAATCAAATAGTGTAAGAGACAAAGAGTTACTCTCATTAGAAGGTTGGCATGGGTAGATAATCCATTCTTCCTTCTTTTTTTCATCACTCTCCTCCTCTTTTTCATCCAATGAGCTTTCAGGTTCATCAATTTCTTCTTTCACAGGTTGCTGCAAATTGTGAGTGCATTCTTGTGCATGAATGAGTCTCTCTTTATAATCAATGATATAAGGATTATTGCTGTAATGTTCTATGCAAAAATCAAGGATAGAAGAGATATAATCTTTTAGGTCCTTACAAGCAACACAGGTTTCATAATTTTTAGACATGAAGGATTCTATTTCAGAAGCTCCCATAAATAAAACAAATTGTTCTACTTCTTCGAACTCAAGATGAATATAGTTATTCCAATGATAGTTCATAATTAAAACTTCTTCACTAAAGCCACATTGGAATTTAAGATGTTTAGTATCCTGTTTAGAGCAACAATTTATATCATGGCGTTTAAGCAAGATTTTAGCAATTGTATCCAATTTTTCTAACACGACACTCATGACTTTACCCTTTCTTGATTCTCTATAATTCATAAATAATTCTATAAGCTCCATATAGGTTGTGGGTTCTTCCATAACAACAGTTTTTTATTTTTTTCGGTTTTTCAAATTTTTATGGATTTTCGGGATATAGGAAAAATAAAATAAGACAAAAACAAACTAGACAAAAGTAAACTAAGCAAAATAATACTAGACAGAAATAAACTAAGCACAAATAAACTAGACAAAAGTAAACTAAGCAAAACAAAATAAAATAAAAACAGAGAGAGAGGTAGAGTGTACTCCCCAGGTGAACTTATGACTAGAGCTATGCCTCCCCGGCAACGACGCCAAAAAATAGTCTTGATAACCCACAAGTATAGGGGATTGATGACCCACAAGTATAGGGGATCGCAACAGTCTTCGAGGGAAGTAAAACCCAAATTTATTGATTTGACACAAGGGGAGGTAAAGAATACTTATAAGCCTTAACAACTGAGTTGTCAATTCAGTTGCACCTGGAAAAGCACTAGTAACAGGGGTGATGTGAAAGCAGCAGTAATATGGGAGCAATAGTAAAAGTAACACAGCAGCAGTAGCAGTAATATGAGAGCAATGGCACCAGAAAATAGTTTATACTACTTCCAATGACATGTAGAACGAGTATATGATGATGAAAGATGGACCGGGGTTCCCAGCTATCTACACTAGTGGTAACTCTCCAATAACAAGTGTTGGGTGAACAAATTATAGTTGGGCAATTGATAGAATTGAAATAGCATTCAGACAGAACATCAAGATCATTAATCATGTAGGCATGTTTTCCATATATAGTCATACGTGCTCGCAATGAGAAACTTGTGCAACATCTTTTGTCCGACCAGCCGGTGGCAGCCGGGCCTCTAGGGAATCTACTGGAAATTAAGGCACTGATGGCGTGTATTTCACACGTTCGTTGGGCAACCCCAAGAGGAAGGTATGATGCGCACAGCAGCAAGTTTTCCCTCAGAAAGAAACCAAGGTTTATCGAACCAGGAGGAGCGAAGAAGCACGTTGAAGGTTGATGGCGGCGGGATGTAGTGCGGCGCAACACCGGAGATTCCGGCGCCAACGTGGAACCCGCACAACACAACCAAAGTACTTTGCCCCAACGAAACAGTGAGGTTGTCAATCTCACCGGCTTGCTGTAACAAAGGATTAACCGTATTGTGTGGAAGATGATTGTTTGCAAAGAAAATAGTAAAACAAGTATTGCAGCAGATTTGTATTTCAGTATTAAAGAATGGACCGGGGTCCACAGTTCACTAGAGGTGTCTCTCCCATAAGATAAAAGCATGTTGGGTGAACAAATTACAGTCGGGCAATTGACAAATAGAGAGAGCATAACAATGCACATACATGACATGATAAGTATAGTGAGATTTAATTGGGCATTACGACAAAGTACATAGACCGCCATCCAACTGCATCTATGCCTAAAAAGTCCACCTTCAGGGTATCATCCGAACCCCCTCCAGTATTAAGTTGCTAACAACAGACAATTGCATTAAGTATGGTGCGTAATGTAATCAACAACTACATCCTCGGACATAGCGCCAATGTTTTATCCCTAGTGGCAACAACACAACACAACCTTAGAACTTTCTCGTCATCGTCCCGTGTGTCAATGCAGGCATGAACCCACTATCGAGCATAAGTACTCCCTCTTGGAGTTAAAAGTAAAAACTTGGCCGAGCCTCTACTAGAAACGGAGAGCATGCAAGATCATAAACAACACATGTATAATAACTTGATAATTAACATGACATAGTATTCTCTATCCATCGGATCCCGACAAACACAACATATAGAATTACAGTATAGATGATCTTGATCATGTTAGGCAGCTCACAAGATCTAACAATGAAGCACAATGAGGAGAAGACAACCATCTAGCTACCGCTATGGACCCATAGTCCAGGGGTAGACTACTCACACATCACACCGGAGGCGACCATGGCGGCGTAGAGTCCTCCGGGGAGATGGTTCCCCTCTCCGGCAGGGTGCCGGAGGCGATCTCCTGGATCCCCCGAGATGGGATCGGCGGCGACGGCGTCTCGCAAGGTTTTCCGTATCGTGGCTCTCGGTACTGGGGGTTTCGTCACGGAGGCTATTTGTAGGCGGAAGGGTAGGTCAAGAGGCGGCACGGGGGCCCCACACCACAGGGCCGCGCGGCCAAGGGGGGGGCCGCGCCGCCCTATAGTGTGGCCCCTCCGTGGCCCCTCTACGTCTCTCCTTCGGACTTCCGGAAGCTTCGTGAGAAAATAGGCCCCCGGGCTTTAATTTCGTCCAATTCCGAGAATATTTCGTTACTAGGATTTCGAAACCAAAAACAGCAGAAAACAACAGAATCGGCACTTCGGCATCTTGTTAATAGGTTAGTTCCGGAAAATGCACGAATATGACATAAAGTGTGCATAAAACATGTAGGTATCATCAATAATATGGCATAGAACATAAGAAATTATCGATACGTCGGAGACGTATCAAGCATCCCCAAGCTTAGTTCCGCTTCGTCCCGAGCAGGTAAAACGATAACAAGGATAATTTCTGAAGTGATATGCCATCATAACCTTGATCATACTATTTGTAAACATATGTAGTGGATGCAGCGATCATAATAATGGTGATGACATGAGTAAACAAGTGAATCATAAAGCAAAGACTTTTCATGAATAGTACTTCAAGACAAGTATTAATAAGTCTTGCATAAGAGTTAACTCATAAAGCAATAAATCAAAGTAAAGGTATTGAAGCAACACAAAGGAAGATTAAGTTTCAGCGGTTGCTTTCAACTTGTAACATGTATATCTCATGGATAATTGTCAACATAGAGTAATATAACAAGTACAATATGCAAATATGTAAGAATCAATGCACGAGTTCACACAAGTGTTTGCTTCTTGAGGTGGAGAGAGATAGGTGAACTGACTCAACATAAAAGTAAAGAGAATGGTCCTTCAAAGAGGAAAGCATCGATTGCTATATTTGTGCTAGAGCTTTTATTTTGAAAACATGAAACAATTTTGTCAACGGTAGTAATAAAGCATATGAGTTATGTACATTATATCTTACAAGTTGCAAGTCTCATGCATAGTGTACTAATAGTGCCCGCACCTTGTCCTAATTAACTTGGACTACCGGATCTTTGCAATGCACATGTTTTGACCAAGTGTCACAATGGGGTACCTCCATGCCGCCGGTACAAAGGTCTAAGGAGAAAGCTCGCATTTTGGATTTCTCGCTTTTGATTATTCTCAACTTAGACATCCATACCGGGACAACATGGACAACAGATAATGGACTCCTCTTTTATGCATAAGCATGTGGCAACAATTATTATTCTCATATGAGATTGAGGATATGTGTCCAAACTGAAACTTCCACCATGAATCGTGGCTTTAGTTAGCGGCCCAAAGTTCTTCTCTAACAACATGCATGCTCCAACCATGAAGGTGGTAGATCTCTCTTGCTTCAGACAAGACGGACATGCATAGCAACTCACATGATATCCAACAAGAAATAGTTGATGGCGTCCCCAGAAACATGGTTATCGCTCAACAAGCAACTTAATAAGAGATAAAGTGCATAAGTACATATTCAATACTACAATAGTTTTTAAGCTATTTGTCCCATGAGCTATGTATTGCAAAGGTGAATGATGGAATTTTAAAGGTAGCACTCAAGCAATTTACTTTGGAATGGCGGGTAAATACCATGTAGTAGGTAGGTATGGTGGACACAAATGGCATAGTGGTTGGCTCAAGGATTTTGGATGCATGAGAAGTATTCCCTCTCGATACAAGGTTTAGGCTAGCAAGGTTATTTGAAACAAACACAAGGATGAACGGTACAGCAAAACTCACATAAAAGACATATGGTAAACATTATAAGACTCCATACCGTCTTCCTTGTTGTTCAAAACTCAATACTAGATGTTATCTAGACTCTAGAGAAACCAAATATGCAAACCAAATTAGCAAGCTCTAAGTATTTCTTCATTAATGGGTGCAAAGTATATGATGCAAGAGCTTAAACATGAGCACAACAATTGCCAAGTATCAAATTATCCAAGACATTTTAGAGTTACTACATGTAGCATTTTCCAATTCCAACCATATAACAATTTAACGAAGGAGAAACTTCGCCATGAATACTATGAGTAGAACCTAAGGACATATTTGTCCATATGCAACAGCGGAGCGTGTCTCTCTCCCATAAAGTGAATGCTAGGATCCATTTTATTCAAACAAAACAAAAAACAAAAATAAACCGACGCTCCAAGCAAAGTACATAAGATGTGGCCGAATAAAAATATAGTTTCGGGGAGGAACCCGATAATGTTGTCGATGAAGAAGGGGATGCCTTGGGCATCCCCAAGCTTAGACGCTTGAGTCTTCTTAATATATGCAGGGGTAAACCACCGGGGCATCCCCAAGCTTAGAGCTTTCACTCTCCTTAATCATATTGCATCATACTCCTCTCTTGATCCTTGAAAACTTCCTCCACACCAAACTCGAAACAACTCATTAGAGGGTTAGTGCATAATAAAAATTCACATGTTCAGAGGTGACACAATCATTCTTAACACTTCTGGACATTGCATAAAGCTACTGGACATTAGTGGATCAAGGAAATTCATCCAACATAGCAAAAGAGGCAATGCGAAATAAAAGACAGAATCTGTCAAAACAGAACAGTCCGTAAAGATGGATTTTATTAGGCCACCAGACTTGCTCAAACGAAAATGCTCAAATTGAATGAAAGTTGCGTACATATCTGAGGATCACTCACGTAAATTGGCATAATTTTCTGAGTTACCTACAGAGAATTAGACCCAGATTCGTGACAGCAAAGAAATCTGTTTCTGCGCAGTAATCCAAATCTAGTACTTACTTTTCTATCAAAGACTTTACTTGGCACAACAAAACATAAAACTAAGATAAGGAGAGGTTGCTACAGTAGTAAACAACTTCCAAGGCACAAATATAAAACAAATTACTGTAGGTAAAAACATGGGTTGTCTCCCATAAGCGCTTTTCTTTAACGCCTTTCAGCTAGGCGCAGAAAGTGTAACTCAAGTATTATCGAAGGGTGGTACTTCTACAGCGGGGTGCGGAGTTTTCTCAACCAGGCATAGTATATTAGATACATAAGTTTTAGCATCTCCCTTTTCATTAGTTTTAGGCGTGCTACTCTCATCGAACAAATTTTCAGGAACTAGCCAAGCATAGTTATTTTCTAGTGCATCATTCATAGCTAGGAGTTTACATGGTATTGGTGCTTTGATCTCCCCACCATCATTAGCGTTATTAGTGTACCTTATTCTATCTATGTCCATCTTTTCAAGGAGACTAACAAAATTAGTATGAGAACCAAGCATATTAAATTTAGCAAAGACCTTTCTAGCTTCTCTTGCTGGACCACCAAATTCTCTAAGAAGGGTTTCTAAAACAAAATCTTTCTTTTCCCCCTCTTCCATATCACCAAGTGTAAGAAACATGTGTTGGATTATAGGATTGAGATTAACAAATTTAGTTTCCAACAGGCGAACTAAATGCGCAGCAGCAATTTCATAAGTAGGAGCAAGTTCTACCAAGTGTCTATCTTCAAAATCTTCAACGGTACTAACATGGGTGAAAAATTCTTCTATATTGTTCCTCCCAATTATAGACCCGCGTCCTACCGGTATGTATTTTGTGGTAAAATTAAAAGGAAACATGATGAATCAAGTAAAGTAAATGCAAGTAAACTAATTTTTTTTTATGTTTTCGATATAGAGTGCAAGACAGTAAATAAAGTAAAACTAGCAACTAATTTTTTTGTGTTTTGATATAAGTGCAGCAAACAAAGTAGTAAATAAAATAAAGCAAGACAAAAACAAAGTAAAGAGATTGAGAAGTGGAGACTCCCTTTGCAGCGTGTCTTGATCTCCCCGGCAACGGCGCCAGAAAATATGCTTGATGGCGTGTATTTCACACGTTCGTTGGGCAACCCCAAGAGGAAGGTATGATGCGCACAAGCAGCAAGTTTTCCCTCAGAAAGAAACCAAGGTTTATCGAACCAGGAGGAGCGAAGAAGCACGTTGAAGGTTGATGGCGGCGGGATGTAGTGCGGCGCAACACCAGAGATTCCGGCGCCAACGTGGAACCTGCACAACACAACCAAAGTACTTTGCCCCAACGAAACAGTGAGGTTGTCAATCTCACCGGCTTGCTGTAACAAAGGATTAACCGTATTGTGTGGAAGATGATTGTTTGCAAAGAAAATAGTAAAACAAGTATTGCAGCAGATTTGTATTTCAGTATTAAAGAATGGACCGGGGTCCACAGTTCACTAGAGGTGTCTCTCCCATAAGATAAAAGCATGTTGGGTGAACAAATTACAGTCGGGCAATTGACAAATAGAGAGAGCATAACAATGCACATACATGACATGATAAGTATAGTGAGATTTAATTGGGCATTACGACAAAGTACATAGACCGCCATCCAAGCTGCATCTATGCCTAAAAAGTCCACCTTCGGGTTATCATCCGAACCCCTCCAGTATTAAGTTGCTAACAACGAGACAATTGCATTAAGTATGGTGCGTAATGTAATCAACAACTACATCCTCGGACATAGCGCCAATGTTTTATCCCTAGTGGCAACGAGCACAACACAACCTTAGAACTTTCCGTCACTCGTCCCAGGTGTCAATGCGGGCATGAACCCACTATCGAGCATAAGTACTCCCTCTTGGAGTTAAAAGTAAAAACTTGGCCAGAGCCTCTACTAGAAACGGAGAGCATGCAAGATCATAAACAACACATGTATAATAACTTGATAATTAACATGACATAGTATTCTCTATCCATCGGATCCCGACAAACACAACATATAGAATTACAGATAGATGATCTTGATCATGTTAGGCAGCTCACAAGATCTAACAATGAAGCACAATGAGGAGAAGACAACCATCTAGCTACTGCTATGGACCCATAGTCCAGGGGTAGACTACTCACACATCACACCGGAGGCGACCATGGCGGCGTAGAGTCCTCCGGGAGATGGTTCCCCTCTCCGGCAGGGTGCCGGAGGCGATCTCCTGGATCCCCCGAGATGGGATCGGCGGCGACGGCGTCTCAGTAAGGTTTTCCGTATCGTGGCTCTCGGTACTGGGGGTTTCGTCACGGAGGCTATTTGTAGGCGGAAGGGTAGGTCAAGAGGCGGCACGGGGCCCCACACCACGGGGCCGCGCGGCCAAGGGGGCCGCGCCGCCCTATAGTGTGGCCCCTCCGTGGCCCCTCTTCGTCTCTCCTTCGGACTTCCGGAAGCTTCGTGAGAAAATAGGCCCCTGGGCTTTAATTTCGTCCAATTCCGAGAATATTTCGTTACTAGGATTTCTGAAACCAAAAACAACGAGAAAACGACAGCGGCACTTCGGCATCTTGTTAATAGGTTAGTTCCGAGAAAATGCACGAATATGACATAAAGTGTGCATAAAACATGTAGGTATCATCAATAATATGGCATAGAACATAAGAAATTATCGATACGTCGGAGACGTATCGGGCACTCCTTTTAATAGAGCACCGGAGCAAAGCATTAACACTCCGTGAAAACATGTGATCCTCATATCTAAGCCTTCCCCTCCGGTTGTCCCAATTTACGTCACTTTGGGGCCTTTGGTTCCGGACATAGACATGTGCATACAACTTGTAGATACAATCTAAGCAATAAGTATAGAGCTTAAATCTAAGATCATGCCACTCGGGCCCTAGTGACAAGCATTAAGCATAACAAGATTGCAGCAACAATAACTTCACAAACTTTATAGATAGACTAATCATAATGTAACAATCCATCGGATCCCAACAAACACAACACCGATTACATCAGATGAATCTCAATCATGTAAGGCAGCTCATGAGATCATTGTATTGAAGTACATGGGGGAGAGAATACCAACTAGCTACAGATAGAACCCGTATTCCATGGGGGAACTACTCACGGAGCATGATGGAGGCGGTGGCGTCGATGGAGATGGCTTCCGGGGGCACTTCCCCGTCCCGGCAGGGTGCCGGAACAGAGACTTCTGTCCCCCGAATTGTAGTTTCGCGATGGTGGCGGCGCCCCTGGAGTCTTTATGGAGTTCCGTCAATTGGTATTGCGTTTTTAGGTCGGGACGGCTTAAATAGGCGAAGAGGCAGAGTCGGAGGGGCCACGGGGGCTCCTCACACCAGGCCGGCGCGGCCAGGGTGGAGCCCGCGCGGCCCACACGTGTGGGGCCCCCGGGGCACCCCTCTGGTCCCCCTCTGACTTTCTGGAAGGTTCCGGGAAAAATAAGATGTTGGGTCTTCGTTTCGTCGAATTCCGAGAATATTGCCCGAACAGCCTTTCTGGAACCAAAAACAGCAGAAAACAGGAACTGGCCCTTCGGCATCTCGTTAATAGGTTAGTTCCGGAAAATGCATAAAACATTATAAAGTGCAAGCAAAACATGTAAGTATTGTCATAAAACAAGCATGGAACATCAGAAATTATAGGTACGTTGGAGACGTATCAGGGATCGCAACAGTCTTCGAGGGAAGTAAAACCCAAATTTATTGATTCGACACAAGGGGAGACAAAAAATACTTATAAGCCTTAACAACTGAGTTGTCAATTCAGCTGCACCTGGAAAAGCACTAGTAATAGGGGTGATGTGAAAGCAGCAGTAATATGAGAGGAATAGTAATAGTAACACAGCAGCAGTAGCAGTAACACAGTGGCAATGGCACCAGAAAATAGTTGATACTACTTCTAATGGCATATAGGACCGAGTGAGTATTTGATGATGAAAGATGGACCGGGGTTCCCAGCTATCTACACTAGTGGTAACTCTCCAATAACAAGTGTTGGGTGAACAAATTACAGTTGGGCAATTGATAGGATTGAAATAGCATTAAGACAGAACATCAAGTTTGTTAATCATGTAGGCATGTTTTCTATATATAGTCATACGTGCTCGTAATGAGAAACTTGCATAACATCTTTCGTCCTACCAGCCGGTGGCAGCCGGGCCTCAAGGGAATCTACTGGTAATTAAGGTACTCCTTTTAATAGAGCACCGGAGCAAAGCATTAACATTTGGTGAAAACATGTGATCCTCATATCTAAGCCTTCCCCTCCGGTTATCCCGATTCTTCGTCACTGCGGGGCCTCGGGTTCCGGACATAGACATGTGCAAACAACTTGTAGATACAATCTAAGCAATAATTATAGAGCTCAAATCTAAGATCATGCCACTCGTGCACTAGTGACAAGCATTAAACACAAAAAGATTGCAACAACAATAACTTCACAAACTTTATAGATAGACTGATCATAATGTAACAATTCATCGGATCCCAACAAACACAACACCGATTACATCAGATGGATTTCAATCATATAAGGCAGCTCATGAGATCATTGTATTGAAGTACATGGGAGAGAGAGTACCAACTAGCTACTGCTAGAACCCGTAGTCCATGGGGGAACTACTCACGGAGCATGATGGAGGCGGTGGCGTCGATGGAGAAGCCTTCCGGGGGCACTTCCCCATCCTGGCGGTGTGCCGGAACAGAGATTCTGTCCCCCGAAACTTGGTTTCACGATGGCGCCGGCGCCCCTGGAGTCTTTCTAGAATATGATCTGTTCGTATAGGGTTTTCGCGTCGCGAGGAATATATAGGCGAAAGGGCGGCGCGCGGGGGTGCCCGGGGGGCCCACCCCATAGGGCGGCGCGCCCCCTCCTAGGCCGCGCCCCAGTATGGTCTGGAGGCCGTGGGCCTCCTCCTGCCTTGCCCTTCTGGCTCCGTGTGTCCCTCAGAGAAATAGGAGGTTTGGCTTTTGTTTCGTCGAATTCCGAGAATATTACCCGAACAGATTTTCTGGAACCAAAAACAGCAGAAAACAGGAACTGGCACCTCGGCATCTTGTTAATAGGTTAGTCCCGGAAAATGCATAAAATCATTATAAAGTATGAGCAAAACATGTAGGTATTGTCATAAAACTAGCATGGAACATCAGAAATTATAGATACGCGCGTTGGAGACGTATCAGCGCCCAGCCCGGTCAACCGGCCGGTCCCAGGCTTGTGCCAGCCGGGGCGTATCCAGTAAGCCTGGACGCGCCGCCCGGTCGCCATCCGGTCCCTGGCCAGGTCCAAACCGGACCGGCCGGTCCCAGGCCCGATCGACCGGCCCCCAGGCCGGACGAGTCCGAGTCTATCTCGACCAGATCTATTCTGGGTCGGTTATTTTTGTACTTTTTCGACCTGAGGTCGTCCTAAACCCCTATATAAGTCCCCAGGACGCCCCCAAAGTAGCTTTAGACCACATTTAAGATAAACCCTAGTTCTTAGTTGTTTGCTATGCAAAACTATTGAATCCCTACACCATATTGTTTTGATTTGGTATAGATCTGAAAGTCTTGTGCGATCTGTTGTTCCATTGGTAATTAGACGGTTGCAACTTACCGCTTCGTGGTCGGCAGCTAAGTGCGCAAGTGTGTGGAATTGCGAATATCTTGCAGGGTTGAGAGCTATTGCATTGGCGACAGGGACCAATCGAGAGATCTCGTTGCGTCATACAAGTTATCATCCACTTCATCAAGTTATCTCCGTTGTGTTCATCCCGTGATCATCATCACCATCGTTGCTTACTGATAAGATCGGGCCACCCCTTATCAGATCGCCATCATAATCCATTGAAATGACACCATACGAGTTATGGCATGTGTATAAACTATAATAGTATTTTTCTTAAATTTTGGTATGTGTAAAAAAAGTAAATGAGTTTGCAACTAAAATCGGATGAATGTCTTTGTTGGTTATCCTAGAGACCGAATTGGTAATTCTTTCCACTATGAAGTCAAAGAAAAAAATGTTTGTCGATGTTTGTGGCTTATTTCTAAGAAATTATTTCTCGCCAAATATTTGAGTGTGAGGACAATGGAACTCGATAAGGTTAATAAACCTGAGAAGGATGAGCAGAGTAGCGCAGTGTCAGAAATGGTTCCGGAGGCATCCACGATGCTCATGGCTCCCATGTCTACAAAGTGTTATAGCCATGGAGATGAAGTACCTATTGAACCTTGCAGGTGTTGTTGACTTCGTGATCAAAATAAATGATTTGAAGACATAGAATTCTTGTTGAAAAATAATAAACCAACTGGATGCAAAGGAGCTATGATGGGCCCTGACTCTGTTAAATGAATAAGTCCCATGAAATCCAAGATAGTATCTATAATCAAGTTTTTTTATAAAGTAAATGGATGTACAAAATTAATAGACGGTGATGTAATATCCTTTAAGAAGCTCGACTTGTCGAAAGGTTGCTTACGACAAAGTTCAACGAGTTAATTAACTACGATAAGAGTAGATATTCCGTAGCGATGCTTAAAGTTTCTTCGGATTATTTTAGGAATCACTACATATTTATTTTAAGAGATATAGTAGTAGGATGGCAAGATTTATTCCTTAACAGAAGTATGTATTAAAGGTGTATACAAGATACAACCGAGAGTTTTGCTAGTCCGTAGAATGCTAGATAGGTATACAAACTTCACCGAATGAAGTGAGTATCACAGATTTGAAATCTTCACGAGATAGAATAATCAAAGAGTTCATCAAAAATGATGAAGATGCTTGGATTTGCAAGAAATTAAGCGGGAGTGTTGAGACATTTTCTAATACTTTATGTGGATGATATATTGTTGATTAGAAATGATGTAATTTTGTACTTGATGTGATTAAAATGTTTCATTGGAAATTAATTTCATCGAAAGGATATGGACTAAGAGCATATTTAGCATCAAGATCTACGAAGATAGATCGAGGCGCATAATAAGGTTAAGTCAAATACATAGAAGAAATATCGAAGTAGCTCAATATGGAAACATCAAGAAGGTGTTCCTTTTCGTGTGGAGGTTCAACAAGACTTGAGTGTATTTGAAACTCAATTACTAATAACACATGAGTGATTTTAGATCATGAATAATATATGCACAATCAGATATCCTATGCTCTAAAGTGTTACGAGTATATATAGAGTGATTCATGTGATGATCACTGGACAACAGTAATAGTATTCCTCAGTTCTTTAGAAGGACTAAGGATATGTATATGGTAGTGACAAAAAAATTTATTGTAAGGAGTTACATCGATATTAGTTTGGTCACATATACAAATAGGTTTCAATCTAAATTAGGCTAAGCGTTTATTAAAAGGTAGCACAGTGGGTTAGAAGAAGTCTATGCTGGTTTTAGATGAGTTCTAGAGCTTAAACATTGTGACGGACTCTACAAACGAAGGCTGAATATATAATTGTTATGAAAATTACTAAAGAAAGATGTTTAAGTCAAGAAATTATTTTGAACTTGGTGTAGTTCCTAGAGTGTCAGAAACTGTGAAGTTGTATTGTGTGTGACAATATTGGCAACATATTTCAGACCGAGAAATTAAGGTTCCACCAGAAGACCAACCAATATACAATGCCGACTCATTTGGAATGAGCTATGGGTGCAAGATCTTTACAAATGTGAACTAGATTATTGACTCTAGTGCAAGTGGGAGACAGTTGGAAATATGCCCTAGAGGTAATAATAATTTAGTTATTATCATATTTCCGTGTTCATGATAAATGTCTATACTACATGCTAGAATTGTATTAAGCAGAAACATTAGTACATGTGTGTTTTATAAACAAACTGGAGTACCTATTAAGCCTCTAGTTTAAACTAGTTCATTGATCAATTGATGATCAAGGTTTCCTGATCATGAACATTGGATTCTATTGATAATGGGACCATGTCATTTGGAGAATGGTATGATGGACACAAACCCATAGTAAGCATAGAAATAATATCAACACATTAAGTTCATTTTGTTGTAGCTCTCAAATGCATAGTAGCCTAATCCTTCGACCATGAGATCATGTTAATCACTAACACCGAAGGAATACTTTGATGACATCAAACACCGCTTCATAACTGGGTGGTTATAAAGGTGGTATTGGGTACTCTAAAAGTGAGAGTTGAAGCTCATGGATCAACAGTGATGTTTGTCCATCCAAATGACGAAAAGATATACACTGGGCCCTCTCGGTGAGATGGCATCCAATTAGCTTGCAAGCATGTGACTAGGTCACAAGGTATGTCGTATCGTAGAATGAGTAAATAGTACTTATCAGTAACGAGATCGAACAAGGTATGGAGATACCGATGATCGAATCTCGGATAAGTAAAGTTTCGCGCGACAAAGAGAATTGTTAACCAATGCTTATGGTTCTTTCGATCACGATGTCATCGTAGGAGCCATTATGGATCTCTAGGTCCCACTATTGGTTGTTGACCGGAGAGGTGTCTCGATCATGTCTGCATCATTCGTGAATTGTAGGGTGACACGCTTAAGGTTCGATGTTGTTTTAAGTAGATATGGAATATGAGATGGAGACCGAATGTTGTTCGGAGTCTTGGATTCGATCCAGGACATCATGAGGAAGTTCAGAATAGTTTGGAGAATAAGATTCATATATGGGAAGTCATTTCCAGGGTTACCAGAAAAGTTCAGGACTTTTAGGTATTGTACCGGAGGTTCTAGAAGGTTCCAAAGGGTACCATAGTGGGGCCCACCTGTCCCGAACGACCAGTATGGACCAGAGGAGGTCGCATAGGCCCACTTGCACAAGTCACACCAGCCCCCCAAGGCTGGATCAAGTGGATATGATTAAATCCCTTGAAAATAGGGATTTAACTTGGGGAAATTCCCACCCCCCCCCTTTTGGCCGACCCCAGGGCTTGGAGGAGGGGCCAAGGCAGCCCCCACGCCTATATAAGAGGGAGGGGAGGGCTGGGGCGCAGCACAACATCCTCCCAAACCCTAGCCGCCCCCCTCTCCCTCCTCTCTCCTGCGCAGGCTCGACGAAGTCCTGCAGGATTTCTTCTCCACCACCACGTCGTCGTGCTACTGGGATTGCAAGAAGGATCTACTACATCCGCTACTCGCTGTAACAAGGAGAGGACGTCTACATCAACATTGTATGTGTGATCGAGTACGGAAGTGATGCCCGCTTGCAGCACCAGAAGGACTTCATCGCGAACTTGAGTTCGGCAAGTGAACAGCAACATCATCCACGAGATCTGATCTCGTTACCGCAAGTTGAGTAGGTTAATGTCAAACCCGGCTCGATATGTTTTCAACATAATGATATTGCATTAAAGTAATTTTATTCTCGTTCATAAGCAGCTTGATTTTTAGAATCACATCAGGTTCTCCCACATCTTTCATGTCAAAGCTATTTGACAAGAAAGACTTCACCTTGATTATTACTTTCATTTTTATACCAAAGATGGGGATATTCTACACATACAAAGATATTATAACACCTTCACCCCCACGATGGCTATAGTAAATGCACTTATCGGCCTCATTAACAGCAAAACCGACAAAAGTTAATGTTCTATCAAACTTCTCATGCCATTTCTTAGGTGCTTGTTTTAGGCCGTATAAACTTTTTAGCAACTTGCACATCTTTCTTTCTTCACCTTTTATTACAAGCCCATCGGCTTGATCCATATATATTTCCTATACAAATTCTCCATTAAAGAAAGCTATGTTTACATCCATTTGATGCACGATAGGACCATATGAGGCAGCCATGCATTGACAGTAGTACTCGAATGGTGGTTAGTCTAGCAACATGTTAATAGGTGTCGAAGTAATCTTCGCATTCTTTTGTGTGTATATTTTCTCCAAAAGTCGCACCTTGTACTTATCAAATAGTACCATCAGACCTTAGCTTATTCTTGAATATCCACTTACATCCCACAAGCTTACATTGGTGGGTCATTTCGATAGCTCACATGTTCCATTAGAAAGAACCAAGTCCATCTTATTATGGACAACTTCTTTCCAGTCATATGCATATGCCTCTGTAATGAACGTGGGAGTATCGTCAACAAGGTACAAAATAAAATCATCACCAAAGGACCGGTGGCATAAAGGTAAACCAAGGGCCCATATTCTATGATGGTGTTGACAGACTAGGTGGAATCTCACTCAATTTACCTTCTTGCATGTCACCCCAAGCATCCTCATCGCGTACCCGCACATGCAACGTGAAACCCAACACCCCAATGAGGCCGAGCATGCCATCTTCTGCCTTGAGTAGTCGGACATGGCCGAAGTCTGGCCATTCGAAAGTGGTTAGGGTCCGGTGGTCGGTATCAGATGCAAGAATGAGATAGTCGAACAATGTTTGGTATAAGGTTTTGCCGATGATGACACATTGCACCTTCTTGAGCTCAATGAATTGGAGAAGCACATATGAACGATTCAAAAGATATTTTATTTTAAAATCTGATCCTCACAAAATAAAAATTGCAAAACTTCCGCATATTGTGAAAGAGAAATCCCGCTGAAACTTTCATATTGTGACACTTCTCCAACATAATTACACACACTTAGGATCCTCACGATTCACGAGCATGGAACCCGTAGGAAAGAAGAGCCCGACATTTATCACATTAGAAACAGGTAACTAGACCTTCACCAAAGTTGGCCTTTTTAAAAAACGATTTCTTATTCATCTTTGTAATCCCAAGGTGGCACCAAAAATTCATTTTATTGCCTGGTCAGATACGGATCTGTTAACATGGCCCTTCTTGTGAAACCGAGAACTACACGGAGGGCTCATATTACTTTGGGCGGACTCATAAAGGAGAGTGCTGTAAAATAACTCTATTTTATAATTTAGTGCTGATAGAAAGAGACGAAAGCCATGAAAGATGTACTTTAGTAAAACAGTAAAAGTCGATTAAATTAAAGAAATAAAGTAAATTAACATAATGAAGCTAAATTATATATTATTGTTGTACATCAATAAATATAGGAGGCCAATATATCAGGTACTCTAGAGCTAAGTTGCAACTTTTAGGTGGGAGTGCGGGCACTAGGTGGGAGATAGAAAGCACCGTAAGGGTAAACATTCTTCATGTTATGAGTAGCATCGTGCACCTTCTTCATCTCCACCGAGTTGACGCAAAACATGAATATGCCGATCACAGTCAACAAAAATAGGTCATGGCCACCATCTGCAACCCCGATGATCTTCACCGGCATAAAGGTAAACCAAGGGTTTGTATTCTGTGACGGCCTTGACAGACTAGGAAGAATCTTGCTCAGATCCACGGTCTTGCGCGTCACCCAAGCATCGGCGTCACGTATCCACACGTGCAACGTGAAACCCACCACCCCGGCGAGACCGAGCACGCCGTCCTCTGCCTTGAATAGTCGGACATGGCCAAAGTCTGGCCGCTCGAAAGTGGTTAGGCTCCGGTGGTCCATATCAAATGCGAGAACGAGATGGTCGCACAACGGCTGGTATAAGGTTTGGCCGACGATGACACCGGGCTCCGGACGGATCCGGTTTGTCGGTGGTAGCACCGGTGATGCGGTCCACTGACCGGTGGCCGAGGAGAAGACGCTGGCGTGCAAATAATCTGTTCGCACATGGTTGGACACGACGGCCAGACGGAAGTGGCTGGAGTTGCAGGGCGTGCATCGTCCGTCTGCGGCACATTCACATATCAGTGCAGTGCCAGTATGCCTTCCGCCGATGCTGAAGGGACCTTTGTTTGAAACGAGGTGGTGGTCGCCGGTCATGGGTTGCCACACCAGGAACCTTTCCCAGAGTTCGTCGTGGAGGAGGACGCGGCCATGGCAGCAGTCCAAGAACTTCCACTTCCTCTTCTTGTGATCAATGGAGTCGAAGGTGAATCTCGCAGGGCCGGCCGCGTCCACGTGCACGAACCTCCGGGGGAGGTCGTCGAAGTTGTGGAAGAAGCCAAGAGTGACAGGCGCCCCGCGGCGCGCACGGTAGAGCTCATGGAGGAACCCAGGGTCGTTCACGACGCGATGCCACTCCTTGCAGACGGCGGATGCGCGGGCGAGCACCTGGGGGCTCGGCAAGAGGCGCTTCAGGATTTCGAGGTGTAGCTCCTCCGGCAGGCTGGTCGTCATGGCGGCGCCGTCCACGATCGATCGCGCTTGTCTACGCGGGGCTATTTGTTTGTTCTGTTCCTCTTAACAAGCAAAATCGAATTCGTCTCGAGCTCCAACACAAGCACCAAAGTTTCCCATTGCAAATCCATACAACACATCCTAACGCAAACGATTCTGAATCCTACCTAGCTTGATCTACCCCAATACGATATGGCTGCGCGTCGTTGCGTTCTCCATCCGGATCCAGGACTCGACAGAGAACGGGTTTTCAGACATCTCAACTATCCTCGATCCTCTCGGCCAGCCGATAAGATCTTGAATGCCTTTCGTATTGTTTGATTTATGCATGGATCAAGATGATCAAAGCTTCGTAGATGATCAAGAAGATCACACTCTACTGGATGATCAAGAAGATCAAGACAATAGCTAGGTTGTAGTTTAGTTTAGTTCTTCATTTACTTGTAATTTTTCCTTTTTCTTTTTCTATATCAATTTCTGAAATGATTATGTAATATTTATATTTGAATATTGTAATGATAATGTATCTTGTGTGATGATCAATAAAGCTCAAGGTTTCTCTATTGAGCTAATTGTATCTTATATCTTTTCTTTTCTTGGTGTTCCGCTTGATATTGACCTTGTCACTATGCGGAGCCGCGGGGTGGTGCGTATTCTTGTTGCTATGGTAAACCCCAAGGCGTTGGAGGCGCAGGTGGATGATATTGGTCCGTTCCTTGCCGTGGCTTGTGCTGTTAAACTGAAGCTTTTCAGTTTTGTGTTCCGTCGAGAGCCGTCCGAGTTTGTAGCGGATCCGTCATTCTCTCAGTTTTTTTGGAGGCGGAAGGGCGATGATATGGATGGAGAGGACCTGGGTAATGATAAGGATGATGATACCACTGGCCCATCTAGGGCACCATCGACCGAGACTTCTAATATGGAGGTGGACTCTTCTGCGCCCTCTTCCTCACATGGTCAAGGAAAGTCGGTACCGGTTTCTCATGTTTTATGTCCAGCCATTACTCCATATAATGCTAGTCCGAAGACTCCGAGAGGAAAGGAGATTGTCGACAGGATTCGTAGAGTGTCTCCGCAGCTAGTGGGGCGATCGGCGGTGCCTCCACTGGAGTTGGTTGTTCCCGTGGCCTCGCAGGAAGTGCAGGGGACGCCCGGGGCGTGTTCTTCCCCACCTCGGCGTGCGGCGGCTCAGCAGGTGGAGCCGGAGGAGAGGGGGCCTGTTTCGACGCCGCCGGTCTCTCCTCTATCTACTTCGACTCTGTTGGAGGGGGAGACCGCTGCGCCTTCGCCTCCCCTTACTGGTGCTGCGACGGTGGTTGAGGGGGCTGCTACATCGCCTGTGCCCCCTCCCACGGTCTCGGTTGCTGCGGCGGGGGTGTCGGTGGAGCAGGGGTGTGTAGAAGACGAGTTGGCGGTGGTGTGTGGGGTTTCTACATCGACCTTGCCCCACACCACCGCGGTTGCGACGTTGACCCTGGGTGGGGTGGGTTTGAGGCCGGATGCTGCGGTGGCTGGATACGCCACGGCTCCCCATCCTACCTCGCCGGAGGTGTCACCTACCTCACCGACGGCGTCGTCTCCCGCGATGACGGAGTCAACTTCCACACCATCGGCTGCATCTTCCTCACCGTTGCCGGTTCCGTCACCTCCCCTGGCCCCTACGCCTACGACCCCGACGACGCCCTGTGTGTCGCTTTCACAGCGGCATAGGGGGCGGTTGTTCAGCCGCCACCCACTCCTGTACCGTCGAGTGAATGCCATGGTGGGTATGTCACTCCGGTTAGGAGGAGTGGGAGGTTTGGTGTGGATGCGGGTGGTGGGACAGTGATGGACGAGGATACCATGCAGAAGGCGATGCGTCGTAAAGCGGCGAAAAACCTCGAATTCGATGGTATGATTTCTACTCATAAGTCTAAATCGTTTTTATCTTTTTCATCACCTGTTATTTCTTCTAGACTTAATGGTTTAGGAGTTAGTCTTGGTAGTTCCGAAAAGGAGATATCTGTTTCAACTAGAGTCTTGAAGCATATGGAATTTGATCGTGTCACGGTTATTCCAAAAGCTTCGATTAGGTTGGACTCCACTTACTTGGATGAGGATGAAGCGATTGCCACATCAGATGGTCAGCTTCTTTCTCATCTAGTTGGTGAGGTGTCAGAGGTGGGTTTGGATGAGGATGACATGTACTCTTTATATGACTTAAAGGCATCTCGTCGGAAATCCAAATCCCCCTCTAGCAAAAAACCGCGGAAACGGTCAAAAATTCCCAAATATCCAATTGTTTCCCAATGAATGGCATGTTCGCGAATAGCAGAGGTCTTGGTGACTTGGCTAAACACTTACATTTTGCCGACTGCATTAGGGATCATAATTTGGATTTTTTGGCTATTTCTGAGACGGGGCGACGGGATTTCTCGCAAAGTCTTCTGAACCGTATATCCGGTGGTATAGACTTTACTTGGATATCCTGTCCACCCCGTGGGCGCTCCGGGGGATCCTACTCGGTGTCAAAACAGACTCTATGGAAGTGTTAGCACATTCGGTTGGGGAATACCATATCAAATTCCACATCCGTAATAGAGCTGACAATTTCATATGGAGTCTTGTAGCCGTGTATGGTGCTGCCCAGGAAGCTCATAAGGCCGCCTTCCTACGCGAGTTGGTGAATCTAGCAAAGGAAAACCCTCACCCTATTCTCATAGGGGGGGATTTTAATTTGCTGAGATTTCCATGCGAGAAGAGCAGAGGTAGTTTTGACAATCATTGGCCTTTCCTGTTCAATGCGGTCATAGACAGCTTGGATTTGAGGGAGGTGTCAATGACTGGCAGACAATTTACTTGGGCTAACAATCTTCCAGAGCCAACATATGAAAAGCTAGATCGCGTACTAATGGATACCGACTGGGAATTGAAATTTCCAATGGTGACGGTACGCGCGCTAGAACGCATTGTTGGGTTCTCGGATCATGCTCCCATATTATTATCCATTGGTTTACCTAGACCTCCGAATAACCGCCGTTTCAAATTTGAACTCGGTTTGCTGAATTGAGAAGGTTTTCAAACCATGGTTAAAAAGGTATGGGATAGGCCGGTTGTGGGTGTGTCTCCGATACAGAAGTGGAATAACAAAATGCGTGCGGTACGCAAATACCTCTGTGGTTGGGCACGACATACAACTGGCATTCTTAGAAAAGAAAAACAGCGACTCTCATCTATTATAGATGACCTCGAAGCTAAAGCAGAAGTTAGACCGCTTTCCGCACAAGAGATTGAGCAAAAAAGCCAATCAAATGCGGAAATCGCAAAACTTCTGCGCGAAGAGGAGCTGAAATGGTACCAACGATCTAAGGCCTAATTTATTCTGGAAGGAGATTCGAATACAAGGTACTTCCATTGTGTGGCCAATGGCAGGCACAGGAAGAAGCTTATTCGTACTCTCGTTCAGGATGAGGGTACGATTGAGGGTCATGAGCAGCTAAAGTCGTTTATTACAAGTTATTACAAAGGGCTTTTTGGTGCTCCAGAGGAAAGGAATTTCTCGTTGGATGAGACAAGAACGGAGGATATCCCCCAAGTCTCTCAAGCGGAGAATAATTTTCTCACTTCGCCTTACTCTGAGGAGGAAGTAAGAAAAGTTGTCTTCCAAATGGAGCATAATAAAGCCCCTGGCCCTGATGGTTTCCCAACTGAATTTTATCAATCTTTCTGGGATGTCATCAAGGCTGATTTGCTGGCTCTTTTTACGGATCTGCATGCTGGGCAACTAGAGCTTTTTAGGCTCAACTTTGGTGAAATTATCTTATTGCCCAAGGTTAATGAGGCAGAAAGGATTCAACAATACCGTCCTATTTGTCTTCTTAATGTGAGCTTTAAAATATTCACTAAAGTTGCCACGATCCGATTAAATTCGGTGGCAGATCATGTGATTAGGCCCTCTCAAACAGCTTTTATGCAAGGACGGAATATTCTGGATGGGGTTGTAGTCCTCCATGAAACTGTTCATGAATTGCATAGAAAGAAGTTGAATGGCGTCATTTTAAAGATCGACTTCGAAAAAGCATATGATAAGGTCAAGTGGCCCTTTTTGCAACAAACTCTCAGAATGAAAGGTTTCTCTGATGAGTGGTGTGCGTTAATCAATAGTTTTATCTTAGGAGGAAGTGTTGCCATTAAAGTCAATGATGACGTGGGCAAATACTTCCAGACTAAGAAAGGACTAAGACAGGGGAGATCCATTATCGCCAGTGCTATTTAATATAGTGGCTGATATGCTTGCTGTCTTGATTGAACGTGCAAAGTCTGAGGGCCAGATTGAAGGGGTTATTCCTCACCTGGTTGATGGAGGTTTATCCATTCTTCAATATGCCGATGATACAATTCTTTTTATGGATCATGACATAGACAAGGCTCGGAACCTGAAGTTAATTCTTTCTGCGTTCGAGCTTTTGTCTGGTCTGAAAATAAATTTCCATAAGAGTGAATTGTTTTGTTTTGGCGAGGCCCAAGATCATGTTACAGAGTATACTGAACTTTTCGGCTGCGGCCAAGGCCAATTTCCAATTAGGTACTTGGGAATTCCGATTCACTATCGGAGACTTACCTATGCTGAGCGGAAATTGGTTGAGGAAAGACTTCAGATTAGATTAAGTAGTTGGAAAGGTAAATTGTTGTCCTTGGGAGGAAGATTAGTTCTCATAAATGCGGTACTGAGTAATATGGTACTATATATGATTTCTTTCTTCCAACTTCCCAGAGGAGTCTTAAAACGGTTGGATTATTTCCGATCAAGATTCTTCTGGCAAGGGGACTGCGAGAAGCGTAAATATCGGCTGGCTAAATGGAGTGTGCTGTGTCGGCCCAAAGATCATGGAGGACTTGGTATTCAAGACCTCCAGGTCAAAAATAGGGCACTTCTCGGTAAATGGTTGTATAAACTACTTACTGAAGAGGGCATATGGCAAACACTCCTCAAGAGGAAGTATATTGGCTCAAAGGCTTTATCTCAGGTTATTTGGAAACCAGGAGATTCACATTTTTGGGCTGGTCTTATGGAAACAAAGAAAATTTTCTTTCCATATGGATCTTTCTCTATTAAGGATGGATCGGAAATTCGTTTCTGGGAGGATATATGGTTGGGTAACACCACGCTCCGAGAACAGTATCCGGCATTGTACAATATAGTGCGCCACAAAAGCGATACTATCGCTAAGGTGTTGGAAGACTTCCACCAAATGTGGATTTCAGAAGAAGTCTCATCGGTCTCAGACAAACCTCGTGGCAGGAATTGTTACAGCGTCTTGAGTTAGTTCAACTGACGCAGGGACCGGATGAATTTCGTTGGAACCTTACCGGGAATGGTACATTCTCAGTGGCTTCCATGTACAATGCTTTAATTCAGCCAGAACAACCGGTCGATAATAATTCAAAGATTTGGAAGATGAAGATACCGTTGAGAACAAAGATCTTTGCATGGTATCTTCGTCGGGGGGTAATCCTTACTAAAGATAATCTTGCCAAACGCAACTGGCATGGAAGTAAAAAGTGTGTCTTCTGTCATCATGACGAGACAATTAACCACTTATTCTTCCAATGTAAGTTAGCTAGGTCTATATGGTCAGCCGTCCAAATAGGGTCTACCTTATACCCACCACGTAGTGTTGTCAATTTATTTGGCAAGCGGCTCAATGGTGTGGATGTTAGGTTTAAACATCTTATTAGGATGGGAGCGATTGCAATTATCTGGTCGCTATGGCTATGTAGAAATGACAAGATTTTCAATAATATTTCTTCTTCTTTTTTGCAGGTCATCTACCGATGCACGGCTTTGCTCCGCTCATGGATACCGTTGCAGCGTGTCGAGCACCGGGACCTCTTTACGGAGGTGTCTTCACGGTTGGAGGATACGGCGAGGGATATTTTCTCCCAACATGGGTGGCAGCGTGACCTTCGGCTAGATCCTCCTAGCTAGGCTTTGTTTCTGTCTTTCGAACCTTATTTATCCATTTGAACACCTTTCTGGTTTTGTAACGAATTTGTGTGCGGCTGTGTGCATCTTAGTTATGCAGAGGCCGGGTCTATTGCGCAAGTAATAAAGTGCCCATTTTCGAAAAAAATATAATATTATTTGTTAAATTATTCATTGTCTTTTATATCATGTAATGTTTAAGTTTGAAATTCAATTCAAACTTATGTCAAATGCAATCATTCAATTGTATGTATTGGATTCAAATGTTTTCCCCTCTTTCGAAACCTTAATTCAAAAGAGATCATGTTCAAGTTTATCGCACTCTCGAAACCCTAACTCTAGCTAGTGTCAATAGAGAAACATGTCGCCCCTTAGGTTTTTATGAAATTAAGCGCGAAATTTTCCCTAGTTTTGCGACGCAATGCACATCTCTTTTCTAATTCTACCCCTCAAACGTCTGGAATCCTGGGATGTCGTGTGAAATAGTTAAATTTAGCAATAACTGGCCAGTTTAGTCCTTATTTTCATTACCAGAGCTCCAAAGGAGGCTCAATTAATTGGGAGCTGGGCTTAGTCATGGTTTAAAAACCTGGGAAAAAAACTAGACTCAATGGTAATGGGAATGAACATATTGATTTTTTTTCTAACATCCAAACTGACCAAATGAATATTGAAGCGCGCGGAGGAATGAGTTAATGAATACTACTGAAGGCAAAATCTGACATATGCCCAATTGCAGTTTCAGCTAGATGACAGTTAGACACTCCCAAAGTTTATCATGTTTCATAGATTTAAGAAGATAATTGCCCGCTAGGATCGGTTTCAAAGCTGGACATGGTCGTTTCCATTTTGAAACCCCCGAAAAACTACTTGAATGTTCAACTTTTATTACTCCCTTTTGTCTTGGTTTAACAGGTGCACACGTAATTTAAGAAATTTCTTTGACCATTATTTTGGTTGATAAAATATAAAATATATATCCAAAAATTATATTATTGAAAAGCTTTTTTGCATACTAATCTAATGATATAAATTTTATAGTCATAAAACTTATATTTTACTAATTAAATCAATAGTTCAAGTTTATTTTAAACTGCATGTGTACGTGTTAAACCGAGCCCAAGAAAGTACTCCAAACGTTTCATCATCTTCTAAAGTACTCCAAACGTTTCATCATCTGCTAAACTTTAATCAATAGTTAAAGTTTATATTTTTACTAATCAAATCAATAGTTAAAGTTTATTTTAATCCACGTTTGGAGTACTAAGGGCATCTCCGACGCGGCGACCCATCTCGCGCCCGCGCGTCCGGATGAGTCCAACCGGATAAATCCGCGGCCCAACGCGGCCACGCATCGCAATTGCGGATGGCCGCGGGTGTTCGGGACGACCCAAACCCGGTCGAAATCTGGGCCAGATTTGCGTGGCCGCGGATGGCACGCGGCGTCCTCGCGTGTCCGCCTGGTCCGCGTGGCTGGCCCAGCTATCGGTGCCCCAGTCTTATTAAATGTGGACTGGGGGAGGGGGACTGTCTCTATCCAGTCCCCACTCTCCACTCCGGCCGCACGCACAAGCTTCCGCGCCGCCATGGCCCTGAAGCGGGAGTTCCTGTCGTCCGCCAACGACCACGAGGCCGGCAGTAGCCGACGAATCGCGCCGGCGGCGTTCGAGATGGGGCCGCCGGCACCTCCCATCCGCGAATGGATCTACGTCACCGTAGCGGTGGCGCAGATGTTCTGGGATGCCGGCGTCCCAATGCCGTGGGGGGACGTGCACCTCCCCCACGGCTGGCACCTGAGCCCAGATCGGGTTCCGGTGCAACCGATCCCGAGCTCCGGCCGCGCCCGCATCGTGGAGATCCGGAGGCGCCGCACGCAGCTGCCGGCGGACCTCCGGGAGGACCCCGCCTACGGCGACACAAGTCGACTTGTGGTTCGAGGTGGAGCACGATGCTCGCCGGCGCACGTGCTTCACGTCGGCGACGGTGCGACCTCGCGCGCACGCCTGCTAGGCGGCCAGGCCGCCGCCCCGGCGACCTCTACAACAACGAGGCCGCGGCGGCGCCACAACCCCAGCCGCAGCCCCAGCCGCCCGAGCCCCAGGAGGAGGATGACCCCGAGCTGCAGGCGGCGCTCGTGGCGTCCCGCGAGCTCAGCGACCTCGAGGAGCTGGCCAAATGGCCGCACCTCGCCGAGATGTTGTGCGCCTCCGCGCTGGAGGAGATGGCCAGGAAGGCCCAGGAGGATGCCCAGGCGGAGGCGTGGACCTTCCTCGAGATAGCTCACCGGGAAGAGGAGGCAACGCGCCAGGTGGCGCTCCGGGAGGAGGAGGAGCGCCGGGCCGCGCTCCGGCAGGAGGCCGCACGGAGGGCACGCCTGCGTAGGCCGGCGAGCCCTCCAAACCCGCACTCCGCCTAGGAAAGGGCGCAGTGGTCGCCCTAGTCGGAGTCCCCGACACCCTCCGGCGTGTCCAGCTGGAACAACGCGTCGCCGTCGGGGGGCGTCGTCCTCATCGACGGCGACGACGACGAGTACTACTGGGAGTAGTACTAGCACCCACTAGTAGAAAACAGGGCTTTCGTCTGAGCCTTTTGTCGCGGGCGCGCCAGCACCCGCGACAAATGGCCTGGCCACGTCGCCCCGAAACCATTTGGAGCGAGCCGAGCCTTTTATCACGCCCTTTTGTCGCGGGCCGTATCAAAACCCGCGACAAAGGGGGTCTGAGCTCTGGTGCGTCCTGCCAGCACCCCTTTTGTCGCGGGTCGTAATACGGCCCGCGACAAAAGGGCCATGCCTATATATACACGCAGCCAGCCCCCCCACCTCCCTACATTTTTTTCCTTGGTGGTGAAAGGTGGAGGTGTATGCTAGCTCATTTTTTCTTCATGTGCACAAGAGGTGTTTGATGGAATGCTTGTGAGGGATGCCACTTGATTTTATTTGATAAGATTTCTCCTCTTTTTGATCCTAAAAGGTTAGCAACTATTTTCTCATATATACATAGTCCGTACAATACTAATTTTAGCAAGGTGATTGCATCTGATACACTTATGATGCAGATGAGTCATCCATGGATGTACGGTAACCGATGTGCTCCCGCTTTCAGAGAGGGCGTTTCCTGCTTGTGGCCGAGGCCAACAAGTCGAAGCAAGGTTTTATGTGTTGTCCATGTCTGAAATGTAAGAATGAGAAGGATTACTCTTGCTCAAGAGACATTAAGAGCCACCTGCTTCGGTTTGGATTCATGTCCAGCTATAATATTTGGACCAAGCACAGAGAAGAAGGGGTTATGATGGAAGACGGCGATGAAGAAGAAGATAACGATGACCAGTACCGATCTATGTTCTCTGAATGCGATGATACCGCAATGGACGACAATGAAGAAGAAGGAGGTGAAGAACAGGCATCAGATGATCCTGTTGATAATGATCTTCGTCGGTCCATTTCTGATGCAAGAAGAGACTGTGCCACGGATAAGGAGAGGTTGCAGTTCGACAAGATGTTAGAGGACCACTACAAATTGTTGTACCCAGGTTGTGAAGATGGACATAGAAAGCTGGGTAGCATATTGGAATTGCTGAAATGGAAGGCGAGAGGTCGGTGTGAGTGACTCGGGATTTGAGAAATTGATGATAATATTAAAGAAGCCGTTTCCAAGAAATAACGAATTGCCCGTCAGTACATATGAAGCAAAGAAGCTTGTCTGCCCTCTAGGATTACATGTGCAGAAGATACATGCATGCATTAATGACTGTATCCTCTACCGCGGTGAGAAGTACGAGAATTTGAATAAATGCCCGATATGCGGTGCATTGCGGTATAAGATCAGAAAAGATGACCCTGGTGATGTTGAGGGCGAGCCACCCAGGAAGAGGGTTCCTGCGAAGGTGATGTGGTATGCTCCCATAATACCACGGTTGAAACGTTTGTTCAGAAACAAAGAGCATGCCAAGTTGTTGCGATGGCACATGGAAGAACGTAAGAAAGACGCGATGTTGAGGCACCCCGCTGATGGTCGGCAGTGGAGAACCATCGGGAGAGAGTTCCCGAATTTTGCAGGTGAGGCAAGGAACTTATACTTTGGTCTAAGTACGGATGGCATGAATCCTTTTGGGGAGCGAGCTGCGGTCACAGCACACTGGCCCGTGACTCTATGTATCTACAACCTTCCTCCTTGGTTGTGCATGAAGCGGAAGTTCATTATGATGCCAGTGCTTATCCAAGGCCCAAAGCAACCAGACAACGACATTGATGTGTACCTAAGGCCATTAGTCGATGAACTTTTGGAGTTGTGGGCCAAACCAGGTGTACGTGTGTGGGATGAGCACACCGAGCAAGAATTTGACCTACGAGCGTTGCTATTCGTAACCATCAATGATTGGCCTGCTCTTAGTAACATTTCAGGACAGACGAACAAAGGATACAATGCATGCACACACTGTTTAGATGAGACTGAAAGTAAATATTTGGGAAAAAGCAAAAAAGTTGTGTACCCGTTCAATCGTCGTTTCCTTCCGCGCAAGCATCCCTTAAGGAAAAAAGGCAAGCATTTCGATGGTGAGGCTGACCGCCATCCGAAGCCTGTCCCCCGTAGTGGTGCTGATATATTTGACATGGTCAAGGATTTAAATGTTATCTTTGGAAAGGGTCCAGGCAGTCGACTTGTTCCGAAAGACGATGACGGACACGCGCCCATGTGGAAGAAGAAATCTATTTTTTGGGAGCTAGAATATTGGAAAGTCCTGGAAGTCCGCTCTGCAATCGACGTGATGCACCTGACCAAGAATCTTTGTGTGAATATTCTAGGTTTTCTGGGCATGTATGGAAAGAAAAAAGATACACCAGAAGCACGGGAGGACCAGGAAAGTCATAAAGGACGAAACGGAAATCATCCAGGGCAGTTTGTAGGGCCTGCCAGCTACGCTCTTACCAAACAAGAGAAGGAGATCTTTTTTGAAGCCCTATTCAGTATCAAGGTTCCATCTGGTTTCTCGTCGAATATAAAGGGGATAGTAAATATGAAGGAGAAAAAATTCCAGAACCTGAAGTCCCATGACTGTCACGTGCTTATGACACAATTGCTTCCGGTTGCATTGAGGGGACTTCTACCAGAAAATGTTCGACTAGCCATTGTGAAGATATGTGCATTCCTCAACGCAATTTCTTAGAAGGTAATGGATCCAGAAACTTTGTTAGGATTACAGGAAGATGTGGTCGAATGTCTTGTCAGCTTCGAGTTGTTGTTCCCACCATCCTTCTTCAATATTATGACGCACCTCCTCGTTCACCTAGTTGAAGAGATTAGAATTCCCGGTCCTGTATTTCTACACAATATGTTTCCCTTCGAGAGGTTCATGGGAGTCTTAAAGAAATATGTTCATAACCAAGCTAGGCCGGAAGGAAGTATCTCAAAGGGCTACGGAACTGAGGAGGTCATTGAGTTTTGTGTTGACTTTCTTCACGACCTTAAGCCGATTGGTGTTCCTGAATCTCGGTATGAGGGGAGGCTGACTGGAAAAGGCACACTAGGAAGGAAAGCAACGGTGTGCAGGGACAAGATTTCTTTCAATCAAGCACACTACACAGTTCTATACAATTCCATCTTGGTGGATCCGTACATCGAGAAACATAAGAATGCTTTACGAGAAATAAACCCGGGCCAGCCCGAGTCCTTGATTACACGTCAACACATGAATACATTCGGCAGTTGGTTGCAAAGACATCTCATTAATGACCCATCTGTTGTGGAGCAGCTGTACTTGTTGGCCAGGTTACCATCTTCAAACATATGTACATTCCAATGGTACGAGATAAATGGGAATACATTTTACACGATCGACCAAGATAAAAAGAGCACCAACCAAAACAGCGGTGTCCGCTTCGATGCAAAAGACGAGAACGGGCAGACCACCACATATTATGGATACATAGAGGAGATATGGGAACTTGACTATGGTCCACTTTTAAGGTCCCTTTGTTTTGGTGCAAATGGGTGATGCTCAGCGGTATACATATTGACGATAAGTACGATATGATAACAGTGGATCCCAACAATCTTGCGTACCTGGACGAGCCATTTGTCCTAGCCAGCGAGGTGGCTCAAGTTTTTTACGTGAAGGACATGTCTAGCAAATCAAGAAAAAGAAATCAACAAAAGAATACATCAACCGAGGAGCCAAAGCGCCACATAGTTCTTTCGGGGAAAAGAAACATCGTGGGAGTGGATGACAAGACCGACATGTGAGAAGATTATAATAAGTTTAAAGAAATTCCGCCCTTCACGGTGAAAATTGACCCAAGCATCTTACTAAATGATGAAGATTCTCCATGGCTATGGCGTAGAAGATCACAACACTAGATGGCGATGTAATAATGTATTCTTCATATATAGTTCCCAAGACAATCTCTCCATTTATGTAATAATGAGAACCCTTTCCCCAACACTGTTAGAGGAGACGGAGTCTTTCACGGGCTTGCAGGGAAATTTTTCCGAGGAGAAGCTTCCGAAGATGCCGTAGGGCGTGTGCACCAACGACATCTTCGAGAAGCTGGCGCCACGGAGATTTCCCAACCCTTTCCTTCATCCATGGGAATGAAACGTAGCTTGGCTTGTTGATCCGCTTGGCAAGGCGTATCGATGCTCCTTTTATAGGCACGGCACCGCTTCTACTTTGTCTTGTTCCTTCGACGGGCGTCGTGCGCTACATGCTTTATCTCATCGAGCGGTGCGTCCACCCACGCGTCCTTATCCTGCCGACGGCTTTAGTCCCGGTTGCGGCCACCAACCGTGACAAAAGGTTACCGACACATCCTTATCCTGCCGACAGCTTTAGTCCCGGTTGCAGCCACCAACCGTGACAAAAGGTTACCCGCACATCATCCCCCGAGATAAGGCCCTCCTAGATAAGCCTCCCCGATCTTTTGTCCCGGTTTGAGCCTCCACCCGGGATGAAAGTTTCGCGCGCCACTTCGTTCCCGCCTATTTTCTTCCCGCATTCCTGCCATTTTTCCACTATATATATGTAGGCTAGGACTCATATCTGCAAACCTCATCACTCTCTCCCATGGCTTCCATCGTATGTCTAACACCCCGGGAGGCGGAGGCGCTTTGCGCCTCGAACTACCCCTGCCCGCCCGGCTACCGCGTCCCGACCGGCTGGTTCGCCGAGCGTCGGAGGCGTACCGGTCCCTCCTATCCCTCTAGGTGTGCCACGCGAGATGGCCATCACGAACCACTACTATTTCGAGTTCACGCCTGAGCAGCGGAGGAATCCCCAGTGGCATCCCGACTACAGCCCGACTTGGGACAGCTTCTTCATCAATCGGCGTGAGAGGGCGATTGCCAGGTACGAGGAGGACGGCCCGCCTCCTTCGAACTTCAACGAGGCCGGCCGTCGGATGTGGTGGCGCGGCCGGACTCTCCAGACCGTCATGGCCTATCGCGGCCCCCGCCTGCGCTACCCTCAATCCCAGCCCACGCGTGGTCATCCGTCGAGGTTCGACAACCGCGACCCCGATGGTAGCGACGATGACGTCGGCGACTATGATGACTACAGTGGCGACTATTATAGGGCTAGGCACGACTATGATTGAATGGCTCCAACATTCGAATCTGGCCATGTATCTTATTTTTCAGTTGAGATCTGTACTTTAATTTCAGTTCAATCGTAATAAATTTCGTGTCAACCACTTTATTGAACAAAAACAACCGTCAACGACTTTATAAACTAAATTTAAACTAATAGAACCGACAACGACTTTATTGAAATTACAATAAAATAGATAAATTACTAGTCTAGTCTCTACTCGTCGTCGGAGGTTGTCTCCGTCCAAATGTCATCCCACCGAGGGTCGTTTTCGGTCCAAGTTGTATTCGGGTTCTCGAGCTCGAAGGCGGCGACGGACCGACGGTGCCGCCTGTCGGACCTGCGTTGTGCCCTAAGGTTAGCAAAGATCGTTGGGGAACTGCGCCCTCCACTGGCGCATCAACTGCTCGTCGCGCTCGGCGATGGCGATCCTGCGCTGCACCTGGCGGTGCCGGCGTCGGTCCTCGTCGTCGACGAGGCACGGCGGTGGCGCGAGGAACTCCGCCTCCTCTAGCGATTCAACATCCGGGAAGTTCATGTCGCGCCCTGGCCGCCGAAAGCGCCACGCCGCCGCGTCGTAGCGCGCGCCGCCAGCTCCGGCGTGTTGTACGTGCCGAGGGTGAGGCGGAAGCCACCGGCGCGTATCTCGGCGGTGAACCTACCGCTCGGACACACTCGAACGCCACGGAAACCGGACGCCCCTCGACGACGTGGAGGCATCCTGGAGATGAATGAGCGGAGGAGGCGGTGGCGACGTGTGGTTGCGCCCGCACTCGTCGCTCTATATAGCGCACGCGGGGCATGGCACGTGTAAGCGGTGGCTACACGTCGCACGCCGGCGTCGGGGGGCGAGGCACGTGGAAGCGGTGGCTACACGTCGCACGCCGGCGTCGGCGGGGCGAGGCACGTGGAAGCGGTCACGTCGCACGACGGCGTCGACGGGACGCGACACGTGTGGCACGGCGGCGGTGAAAAGGGGTGAAACATACACGACTATTCGTTTCATATGATGCGAGATGCAAATAGGTATATGGATGTCATATTCATGTCCATTAGCTTTTTCTGATCAATATTCATATATAAAACATTTGTATTTGAGTTACCATTCAAAAGTTATTGAAATAATAGTTTTATTAATTTAAAATAGAAAAAAGAAAAAGGGGTGAAGATCAGGGTATGCTGATCCGTGGCACAGCCCATCCAACGGCTCTAGGCCGTTGGATTCAAACGGCCAGAGCCGTTGGATGCAGTTCCCACGGATCAGCTCCTACCCCCTTTTGTCGCGGGTCGTGCCACGGCCCGCGATAAAAGGCCCCCCCTTTTATCGCGGGTGGTGGCACGACCCGCGATAAAAGGGGGGCCTTTTATCACGGGTCGTGCCACCACTCGCGACAAAAGGGGTTAGGTATAAATACCTAACCCCGCGGGCGGAGCCCCCACCCGCGACACCCGGAGGCCATTCCCTTAGCGAAATTGCGCCGCCAGGCTGCCCAATTTCACCGCCGCCGCCGGCCATCTTCCTCGCCTCCGGCCGCCGCCTCTTCGCCTCTGGCCGCCGCCTCTTCGCCGCCCAGCCTCGATCTACGCCGCCTCTGCGCCGCCCCGCCTCGATCTGCGCCACCCCGCCTCGAGCTGCGCCGCCTCGCCTCGATCTGCGCGCGCCGCTCCGACCGCCGCCTCCTCTGGGGCACCCCCGGCCACCGCCGCCACCTCTGCGCCACCCTGCAGGTAGCCGCCACCCTCCGCCGCCCCGCGCGGCCGCCGGTGCCGGCCGGCCGGCGCCATGCCTTTTTTTAATTAGTATTAGTATTTAGTTTTAATTAAGTTAGTATTAGTATTAGTATTTAGATTAGTTAGTATTTAGATTAGTTAGTTATATTAGTTAGTATTAGTATTAGTATTTAGATTAGTTAGTTATATTAGTTAGTATTAGTATTAGTATTAGTATTTTGTACATAGTTAATTCAAATTTTGTAGTTACTTAGTTTAAATTTTGTATTAATTCAAATCTTGTAGTTAGTTAGATTAAATTTTATATTAGTTTAAATTTTGTATTAGTTAGCTTGTAAACAACCGACGCAAACACTCTCGCGAACAACACTCGCCGACACCGCTCTCCCTCTCGCGAACAACACTCGCCGACACCCCTCTCCATCTCGCGAACACTCGCCGACACCCCTCTCCCTCTCGCGAACAACCGACGCAAACACTCGCCGACACCCCTCTCCCTCTCGCGAACAACACTCGCCGACACCCCTCTTCTCTCCCTGTCACGAACAACCGACACCGACACCGGCCCTCTCCCTCTCGCAAACACCTCCCTCTCCCTCTCGCGAAAACCACCGACGCCGCAACTCCCATCTTCTCTCCCTCTCGCGAACAACCGACGCCGACACCGGCCCTCTCCCTCTCGCGAACAACCGACGCCGATTAGTGTTAGGGTTAGGTTAGTGTTTGGTTAGCTAGGGTTAGGGTTTGGTTAGTGTTTGATTAGGGTTAGGGTTAGAACATGTACTTATCGATTTAATTTTTTGCAGAAACAATGGATCAATTCGAACGGGACTTGGAACAGGAAGACATTTTCGAGAACATAATCCGCGATGGTGATGGAGAAGCCGGCGGCTTCGGTGATGGAGAAGCCGACGGCTCCGGTGATCATGGAGAAGCCGGCGGCTCCGGTGATGGAGAAGCCGACGGCTCCGGTGATGGAGAAGCCGACGGCTCCGGTAATGACGAGGTATACGATCAGTTGAGGCATTAATGGAATTCTATATGTACATATGTATATAAATTAACTGATTTTTATTCTCTTAGACCTCCGAAGATAAGTTGGAGAAACGAGGCCCGGCAAAGAGACTGGGAAAAAAAGACCACTTCAACATTGAAGCTATATCACCGGAAGGCCAACCTGTGGCACCCGCGAGTGTCAGAGTGACATTTAAGAATCAGTGCGGAGTTGTGGTTAGAGATCATATCCCGATCACTGTTAGAGAATGGAACAAGACCAAGAATGTGTCCGAAGATCAGGTTGCCGATAGGTACAAGAACACACTTTTTGACGACCTCATGTCACATTTCACTTTGCCAAATTTGGGATCGGACTCTGAGAATGCCAAGCAGAGGGCGCTAGTGAAGAAATGGGCTCTTAAGAAGATGGGGGAACTTTTCCGAGCGTAAAAGAACCGGTTATGGAAAGCTTATAAGAAAGAGAAGAAGCCTCCATTATTCGAGAACTACCTAGCGAAGCAGGAGCATAATTGGGAAGAATTTGTGAAGTACAAAGAATCAGAGGAGGCTGTGAACCTGTCCAAGAAAAACAAGAAGAATGCAAGCGAAAAAAATATCACCATCATACGGGGCGAGGGGGCTACGAAGTAGCCATGCGTAAGTGGGATGCACAAGAGGCTGAGATGGAGCTGAAGGGGATCACTCCAGAACCCACGCGAGAAGGATGGGACATTAGGGCTCGAAATTGGTTCCTCGCGCATGGTTGTGAGTATGACATGAAGACAGGGAACATTGTTGAAAGTGACAGCAAGGTTAGGGTACCCAGGGAAAAATGGATTGCCGTGACGACGAGATATAAAGGCGGGAAAACTAAAGTTTGCTCCCGATAGAGAGAAAGACTTGCGACACTTGTCCTCGGTAATCCTGAGAAGGGAGGACGAACAAGAGGCTTCGGCCCTAGTGTTCCGTGGTCGCTTGGGTTTCCGGCCGACGCGGAGACTTATAGAAGCCGAGCGAGAGCTAAACAACGCGAGCTGGAGGTGCAGAATGACCGGATGGCCGAGTTCCAACGCCGACTTGACCAGCGGCAGCGGGAGATTCAGCGGCAGCAGCTGGAGATAAATGAACTAAAAGGACAGCGCCGGCCGAGATAATACCGCCGGCATATCTCCAGCGACGAGACAGCAGCGTGGCCGACTCGGAGGCCCCTCCTAAACGGATGATAGATGCCGGTCCTGGCGACCCCGTGGATGGAATCAAGGAGCAAACACCTTGTGATCTCTATGTGGTGTTCAGGAACATGTCTGTTAAGGTGGCGGTCGTCTATGTCTTACCTGCATTTGGACCTGAAGGTGAGCCGGCAACATGGCATGGCAATCAGATTCCAGCTGGCTATGCTCGTGTCGGGGTGGATTCAGTTGTACCGTCGTGGGAGACATTGGAGCTCGAAATCCCTGGAGGTGATGGGGGGCTTACACTCAGAGAGGTGCTGGGAGAAATCATTCTCTGGGAAAAGAAGAACATCAGGCTGCCAGGCTGGGTAGCCCTGATGACCCACAAGTATAGGGGATCGCAACAGTCTTCAAGGGAAGTAAAACCCAAATTTATTGATTCGACACAAGGGGAGGTAAAGAATACTTATAAGCCTTAACAACCGAGTTGTCAATTCAGCTGTACCTGGAAAAGCACTAGCAACAAGGGTGATGTGAAAGTAGCGATGATATGAGAGCAATAGTAACGAGTAACACGGCAGCAATAATAGTAACACGGGAGCAATGGCACCGGAAGATAGTTGATACTACTTCCAATGACATGTGGAACGAGTATATAATGATGAGAGATGGACCGGGGTTCCCAGCTATCTACACTAGTGGTAACTCTCCAATAACAAGTGTTGGGTGAACAAATTACAGTCGGACAATTGATAGGATTGAAATAGCATTAAGACAGAATATCAAGATCATTAATCATGTAGGCATGTTTTCCATATATAGTCATATGTGCTCGCAATGAGAAACTTGCACAACATCTTTTGTCCTACCAGCTGGTGGCAGCCGGGCCTCAAGGGAATCTACTGGATATTAAGGTACTCCTTTTAATAGAGCACCGGAGCAAAGCATTAACACTCGGTGAAAACATGTGATCCTCATATCTAAGCCTTTCCCTCCAATTGTCCCAATTTCTGTCACTTTGGGGTCTTCGGTTCCGGACATAGACATGTGCATACAACTTGTAGATACAATCTAAGCAATAAGTATAGAGCTCAAATCTAAGATCATGCCACTCGGGCCCTAGTGAAAAGCATTAAACACAACAAGATTGCAGCAACAATAACTTCATAAACTTTGTAGATAGACAATCATAACGTAACAATCCATCGGATCCCGACAAACACAACACCGATTACATCAGATGAATCTCAATCATGTAAGGCAGCTCATGAGATCATTGTATTGAAGTACATGGGAGAGATGATACCAACTAGCTACAGCTAGAACCCGTAGTCCATGGGGGAACTACTCACGGAGCATGATGGAGGCGATGGTGTTGATGGAGATGGCTTCCGGGGGCACTTCCCCGTCCCGGCGAGGGTGCCGGGACGGAGACTTCTGTCCCCCGAATTGGAGTTTCGCGATGGTGGCGGCGCCCACGAGGTCTTTCCGGGTTTCGTCAAGTGGTACGGTGTTTTTAGGTCGAAAGGGATTTTATAGGCGAAGAGGCGGCGCAGGGGGGCACCTGGGGGCTCCCCACCATAGGCCGGCGCGGCCAGGGTCTGGCCCGCGCGGCCCTATGGTGTGGGCCCCTGGCTCTCCTCCGACTCTTCTTCGGTGTTCTGGAGCCTTCCGGGAAAAATAGGAGATTTGGCGTTGATTTCGTCCAATTCCGAGAATATTGCCCGAACAGCCTTTCTGGAACCAAAAACAGCAGAAAACAGGAACTGGCACTGTGGCATCTCGTTAATAGGTTAGTTCCGGAAAACGCATGAAATCATCATAAAGTGCAAGCAAAACATGTAAGTATTGTCATAAAACAAGCATGGAACATCAGAAATTATGGATACGTTGGAGACGTATCAGCATCCCCAAGCTTAGTTTCTGCTCGTCCCGAGCAGGTAAACGATAAAAAGAATAATTTCTGTAGTGACATGCTACTTACATAACCTTGATCATACTATTACAAAGCATATGAAATGAATGAAGTGACTCAAGGCAATGATCTATAGTTGCTAACAAATAGATAACATATAGCAAAACTTTTCATGAATAGTACTTTCAAGACAAGTATCAAAAGTCTTGCACAAGAGTTAACTCATAAAGCAATAAGTTCAAAGTAAAGGCATCGAAGCAACACAAAGGAAGATATAAGTTTCAGCGGTTGCTTTCTACTTGTAACATGCATATCTCATGGATAATTGTCAACACAAAGTAATATGATGAATGCAAATATGCAAGTATGTAAGAATCAATGCACAGTTGATACAAGTGTTTGCTTCTAAGATGGAAGGAAGTAGGTAAACTGACTCAACATAAAGTAAAAGATTGGCCCTTCAAAGAGGAAAGCATCGATTGCTATATTTGTGCTAGAGCTTTGGTTTTGAAAACATAAAGAGAGCATAAAAGTAAAGTTTTGAGAGGTGTTTGTTGTTGTCAACGAATGGTAGTGGGTACTCTAACCCTCTTGCCAGACAAACCTTCAAGAGCGGCTCCAATGAATTATTTTTATTTTTGGGTGGCACTCCTTCCAACCTTTCTTTCACAAACCATGGCTAACCGAATCTCGGGTGCCTGCCAACAATCTCATACCATGAAGGAGTGCCCTTTTATTTTAGTTTTATTATGATGACACTCCTCCCCACCTTTGCTTACACAAGCCATGGCTAACCGAATCCTTCGGGTGCCGTCCAACAATCACATACCATGGAGGAGTGTCTATTTTTGTTAATTAATTTGGGACTGGGAATCCCATTGCCGGCTCTTTTTGCAAAATTATTGGATAAGCGGATGAAGCCACTAGTCCATTGGTGAAAGTTGCCCAACAAGATTGAAAGATAAACACCACATACTTCCTCATGAGCTATAAAACATTAACACAAATTGAGAAGCATTTTGAATTGTTTAAAGGTAGCACTCAAGCAATTTACTTTGAAATGGAAGGAAATACCACATAGTAGGTAGGTATGGTGGACACAAATGGCATAGGTTTTGGCTCAAGGTTTTGGATGCACGAGAAGCATTCCCTCTCAGTACAAGGCTTTGGGCTAGCAAGGTTATTTGAAGCAAACACAAGTATGAACCGAGTACAGACAAAACTTACATAAGAACATATTGCAAGCATTATAATACTCTACACTTGTCTTCCTTGTTGCTCAAACACTTTTACCGAGAAAATATCTAGACCTTAAGAGAGATCAATTATGCAAACCAATTTCAACAAGCTCTACAGTAGTTCTCCACTAATAGGCTTAGACTACATGAAAAAAAACTTAATCATGATCTACTTGAGAGCTCAAAACAATTGCCAAGTGTCAAATTATCCAAGACATGATGAGGCATTTTCTGTTTCCAACCAAATATAAATAAGTGCAATAGCTTCCAACTTTTATCATTGAATATTAAAAGTAAAACGAAGAACACGAGTGTTCATATGAAAAAGCGGAGCGTGTATCTCTCCCAAACAAGGATTGCTAGGATCCGATCTTATTCAAACAAAACAAAAATAAAAGCACACAGACGCTCCAAGTAAAGCACATATGATGTGACCGAATAAAAATATAGTTTCAGGGGAGGAAACCTGATAAGTTGATGAAGAAGGGGATGCCTTGGGCATCCCCAAGCTTAAACGCTTGAGTCTTCTTGAAATATGCAGGGATGAACCACGGGGGCATCCCCAAGCTTAGACTTTTCACTCTTCTCGATCATATATCATCCTCCTCTCTTGACCCTTGAAAACTTCCTTCACACCAAACTTCTCATAAACTTCATTAGAGGGGTTAGTACTCAAAAAATTTGAATCCACCTTGGTCCTGTAGTGGCACATTGCAAGAACTCAATAAAACATTAGCTACAGCCCTCTACGTCTAGAAAACCTCGCTTAAAGTCCACAAGAGACAATGCAAAAAACAGAGACAGAATCTGCCAAAACAGAACAGCCAGTAAAGACGAATTTTAAATAAATACTTCCGTTGCTCAAATCAGAAAACTCAAAACTAATGAAAGTTGCGTACATATCTGAGGAACACGCACGTAAATTGACATATTTTTCTGAGTTACCTACAGAGAAAACAGCCCAGATTCGTGACAGATAGAAATCTGTTTCTGCGCAGAAATCCAAATCTAGTATCAACCTTCGATTAGAGGCTTCACTTGGCACAAGAAAACACAAAACTAAGATAAGGAGAGGTTGCTACAGTAGTAAACAACTTCCAAGACACAAATATAAAACAAAGTACTGTAGCAAAATAACACATGGGTTATCTCCCAAGAAGTTCTTTCTTTATAGCCATTAAGATGGGCTTAGCAGTTTCGATGATGCACTCGCAAGAAACAGTATTTGAAGCAAAAGAGAGCATCAAGAGGCAAATCCAAAACAAGTTTAAGCCTAACATGCTTCCTATGCATAGGAATCTTGTACACAAATAAATTCATGAAGAACAAAGTGACAAGCATAAGAAGATAAAACAAGAATAACTTCAAAAATTTCAGCATATAGAGAGGTGTATTAGTACCATGAAAATTTCTACAACCATATTTTCCTCTCTCATAATAATTTTCAGTAGCTTCATGAACAAACTCAACAATATAACTATCACATGCAACATACTTTTCATGATTTCCAAACACATAATTTTTATCAAGTTCAAGAATAGTGGAATTAAAACTTTCAAACTTACTTTTATTAATAATATAACAAGGTAGTTGATCAATCTCAATAGATATGGGACTCATAGAATAAGTCAAGAACTCTCCAATCCCATTTTCATTAGTAGTACAATTAATATTATCAAGTAACATAGGACCATCATCTAGAGCTTTATCATAAACATTTGCCAAGCAAAATTCTTTAGTACCATGCATTTCGACATCGAGCACAAACAAAGCATTATCATAAGATTTATCAAAGTAGCATGGATTATCATAAATAACGAGTAGCATAATTATTCTCACAAGTTTTACTCATAGGGAATATTTCAAGAGAATCCACGGGAACATAACATTCAACCTCTTACGGTAAGCATGGAGGACAATCAAATAGTGTAAGAGATAAAGAGTTACTCTCATTAGAAGGTTGGCATGGGTAGCTAATCCATTCTTCCTCCTTTTGTTCGTCGCTCTCCTCTTCTTTTTCATCCAATGAGCTTTCGAGGTTCATCAATTTCCTCCTCTTTTTCATCCAATGAGCTTTCAGGTTCATCAATTTCTTCTTCCGCAGGTTCCTGCAAATTGTGAGTGCGTTCTTGTGCATTAATGTGTCTCTCTTTATAATCAAGGATATAAGGATTCCTACTGTAGCATTCTATGCAAGAATTAAGGATAGTAGAGACATAATCTTTAAGGTCCTTACAAATAGCACAAGTTTCATAATTCTCAACCATGAAGGATTCTATCTCGGAGGCTCCCATAAATAAGACAAATTGTTCTACCTCTTCGAACCCATAATGAATATAGCAATTCCGATTATAGTTCTTAATTAAAAATTCCTCACTAAAGCCACATTGAAATTTAAGATGTTTAGTATCCTGTTGAGAGCAACGAGTTTATATCATGGCGTCTAAGCAAGATTCTAGCCATTGTATTCAATTTTTCTATCATAGCACTCATTATTTTACCAGTTCTTGATTTTCTATAATTATTATAGCATTCTATAAGCTCCAAGTAGGTTGTTCGTTCTCCCATAATAGCAGTTTTTAATTTTTTCGATTTTTCAAATTTTTATGGATTTTCGGGTATATGAGGTAAATAAAACAAGACAAAAAGAAACTAGACAAAAGTAAACTAAGCAAAATAATACTAGACTGAAATAAACTAAGCACAAATAAACTAGACAAAAGTAAACTAAGCAAAACAAAATAAAATAAAATAGAGAGAGAGGTAGAGTGTACTCCCCATGTGAACTTATGAGTAGAGCTATGCCTCCCTGGCAACGGCGCCAGAAAATAGTCTTGATGACCCACAAGTATAGGGGATCGCAACGGTCTTCGAGGGAAGTAAAACCCAAATTTATTGATTCGACACAAGGGGAGGTAAAGAATACTTATAAGCCTTAACAGCTGAGTTGTCAATTCAGCTGCACCTGGAAAAGCACTAGCAACAGGGGTGATGTGAAAGTAGCAGTGATATGAGAGCAATAGTAACAGTAACACAGCAGCAGTAATAGTAACACAGGAGCAATGGCACCAGAAGATAGTTGATACTACTTCCAATGACATGTGGAACGAGTATATAATGATGAGAGATGGACCGGGGTTCCCAGCTATCTACACTAGTGGCAACTCTCCAATAACAAGTGTTGGGTGAACAAATTACAGTCGGACAATTGATAGGATTGAAATAGCATTAAGACAGAATATCAAGATCATTAATCATGTAGGCATGTTTTCCATATATAGTCATACGTGCTCGCAATGAGAAACTTGCACAACATCTTTTGTCCTACCAGCCGGTGGCAGCCGGGCCTCAAGGGAATCTCACTTGGATATTAAGGTACTCCTTTTAATAGAGCACCGGAGCAAAGCATTAACACTCGGTGAAAACATGTGATCCTCATATCTAAGCCTTTCCCTCCAATTGTCCCAATTTCTGTCACTTTGGGGTCTTTGGTTCCGGACATAGACATGTGCATACAACTTGTAGATACAATCTAAGCAATAAGTATAGAGCTCAAATCTAAGATCATGCCACTCGGGCCCTAGTGACAAGCATTAAACACAACAAGATTGCAGCAACAATAACTTCATAAACTTTGTAGATAGACAATCATAACGTAACAATCCATCGGATCCCGACAAACACAACACCGATTACATCAGATGAATCTCAATCATGTAAGGCAGCTCATGAGATCATTGTATTGAAGTACATGGGAGAGATGATACCAACTAGCTACAGCTAGAACCCGTAGTCCATGGGGGAACTACTCACGGAGCATGATGAGGCGATGGCGTTGATGGAGATGGCTTCCGGGGGCACTTCCCCGTCCCGGCGAGGTGCGGGACGAGACTTCGTCCCCGAATTGGAGTTTCGCGATGGTGGCGGCGCCCCTGGAGTCTTTATCGGAGTTTCGTCAAGTGGTACGGTGTTTTTAGGTCGAAAGAGATTTTATAGGCGAAGAGGCGGCGCGAGGGGGCACACAGGGGCTCCCCACCATAGGCCGGCGCGGCCAGGGTCTGGCCCGCGCGGCCCTATGGTGTGGGCCCCTGGCTCTCCTCCGACTCTTCTTCGGTGTTCTGGAGCCTTCCGGGAAAAATAGGAGATTTGGCGTTGATTTCGTCCAATTCCGAGAATATTGCCCGAACAGCCTTTCGGAACCAAAAACAGCGAGAAAACAGAGACGGCACTGTGGCATCTCGTTACTAGGTTAGTTCCGGAAAACGCATGAAATCATCATAAAGTGCAAGCAAAACATGTAAGTATTGTCATAAAACAAGCATGGAACATCAGAAATTATGGATACGTTGGAGACGTATCAAGCCCCTAGTACCAGTCGTCCGAGCAGGTCACCATCACCTCCTCCAGGTGATCGCAGGCCACCATAACCTCCTCCTACTGATCACATGTCGCCACCATCACCCCATGGGTACGACGTCGACCACGACATCTGTAGTCCATCTCCATCTCCAGCGCCGCCGCCTCCGCCCACTAAGACTCGGAATGCACCCAGCCGGAAGCGTTTTAAGAGTCCTGTCCGCAAGATGTCGCCCCTCCCAAAAGTACCAAAGGTTCCTCCCCCCGTCCTTACGATCGTACTTGCAGAGGAAAATGAGGCCATTGTTGCGAAATACAACTATGAGCATTTTCATAAGCCAAAACCTCCGGCGCCAGAGCCATACACCGAGAAGCAAATAGCATATGCTACTTCTTTTCTGAACACACCATCGCAATATGACTTACACGAGAAGAAGGATGACTATACACGCCACCTTGCGAGGGTAATTGATGACAAGAGGGAGAATGAAAAGGCTAAGAAGAACAAGGATGACAAGGCTAAGAAGAAGGATATTGCTACCACGAGCAAATCATCAGCTAGAAGTGCAGCCGAGAAGAAGTCAAGTTCAACAACTGCACCCCTCAAGGCCAAGCAAACGACAAAAGGAAAAAAAGAGAAAGGAAGTTCCCCTCCTCGGAGATCAGCCCAAACAATCGATTCCAGCACTCAAAGTGTTTAATGTTCCCAAGCTGTACCAGGAACAGGGTGGTTTCGATATGGAAGAAGCTGCAAAGCTAGCGGCTGCCTGTGACGTTACCGTGGAGGAATTGATGTATGCAGCAGATGTTGCACTACCCACTGCTGATATAGCTCCTAAATTTGTCTATGGGGCCGACTTGGTTAGCACAGAGCAGCTACATAAACTGCCAACACATATGCGGAATTTGCATCAGTGGTACCTTGATGCATGCAAGGAGAACATAATGTTCATCGTGGCGACTATACCATGGGAATATTACTACCGAAAGGAGGAGATCCATATTGAGATGAATGAACTCTGGCAGTTATTCAATTTAGAAGCCCTCGACAAATCTCTCATGAGTTGCTATTGCTTGTAAGTTGTTAACTACATATAAGTTCATTTTCATTCAGTTCATGTTCGTTCTCATTGCATATACTCATTATATCTTATGTGTTCTCTATTATGCAGACTGAAGATCAGTGAATGCAAAAGTAATAATATTATCAATATAGGGTTTATGGACCCAGATAAAATACATGTTCAAACGGTAAAGCATAACCGCGAAGAAACGGGGGGAAACCTACTAAGGTTTTTGGGGGAGCAATATTTCTGTGATTCAATATTGTTTCCTTACAACTACGAGTGAGAGTCTTAATGATCTTTTATGCACATCCAATTTTTCTTACTCGATGTTAAGTGTAATTCCTGACGTATATACATAACATGTGCAGCTTCCACTGGATTCTACAAGACATTCAACCTGATAAGGGAATAGTTGACGTAAGAGACCCACTGAGTAGAGGCGTGGACGGGTTCAGCGACTTGCAGAAGTTGCTCCAAGTGTAATTTCCTTCATCGCCGCGCTATATCTTTCGTGAGATATCAATTAATTATCCACTCATTCAATCATTCTTTTGCCTGGCAGGGCTTGGACCGCTTTCAAGAGACATCGTCAGGATGGTACACAGGCAGAGAAGCTAACATTTACTCCTGTACCGTGCCCTCGGCAGCCACAAGGGACAAATCTATGTGGATACTACGTTTGCGAGTCCATTCGCATGTTAACCACCGAGAAGCGAGAACAAAAATAAATTTAACGTAAGCAATAACACTCAGAACTTTATTTATTATCGTCAATATTTCGTTATCAAGATTGATATAGTCATACTCATCTCATTTTCGTATATAGGTGGACTACATGCGGGACAGACTCCAACCAAAGGAACACCTACTAGGAATTGCGGAGGAACTGGGCGGGACTTTTGGTTAAAGAAGTACTAAACAATAAAGGCTTGTTTAGTCCAAATAGAAGCTCTACCTACAAATAGACGGTCGTTAGTACCGCTTGTCGATCGTGAGCTAAATGTATATATATATGTAAGGGGAATCTACATGTAAGGGGAATCGACTTTTGCTTCCAATATTTGTTTGATCGATCTATATATAATGAATGAACGTGTACCACTTCTAGTAGCGTACAAATATATCCAACTTTTATTTTCGAATGAAAAAAATGAAATAACAGGCGGTCGGTGGCGGGGGGGGTGCTGCACCTCTCAAACCCTAAAGCAGCAGCGTTGTGTGCCCGCCACGTAGAGGGCCTTTTGTCGCGGGTGGTAATACCACCCGCGACAAAAGGGCATGTCCCCTGCGCGCCCCGCGGCTGCCACGTGGTGGACCTTATGTCGCGGGTCGTAAGCCACCCGCGACAAAAGGTGGACCTTTTGTCGCGCCTCCCTTGTCGCGGCTGGCCGCCCGCGACAAAAGGGTCATACGACCAGCGACATCTGAAGGTATATATGATGCCCCCCCACGGGGGCCTCTGAGGCCATCCACGTTAGGCCACTCGGCGCGCGAGGGCAGGCCGCGCGGCTCAATTTCGCGTTCAGCAGTTGGGCCACGTGTCATTGCACGATTGGGCACGGAAGGCCCGCGTGAGACAAAACCGTCCATGGGCCCTGGCCAACCAGCGATGCCGCACGAACCCTATCCCTCCGCATCCTCCTCGGACGTCTCAGCCCCGCCGCCGGCCGCCTCGCCTCGCGCAGTCGCGCCCTCCTAGCCCCTCCGCTACCTCGTGCGCCTCCGCCGGCTACTCCTCTGCGCCTCTGCCGGCTCCTCCTCTGCACGTCCACCGGTTCCTCCTCTATCTCCTCCTTTGCGCCGAAACCCTATCCCAATCTTCCCGAATCCCGCAGCAGCCGCCTCCCTTGCTCCGGCGAGCCGCCGCTGGCCTCCTCTCCGGCGAGTGTTGTCGTCCGCGTCCTCCCCAATCCCCGCCCTCATCTCTCCCCCAATCCCCTCCTCCATCTCTCCCCAAATCCGCCCTTATGCTACGACGCGGGCACGGTTGCTCTCCATGGCGGCAAGGGGTCCTTCAGATGCGTGCTAGGCAAGATTGAAAGTCCCAAACTTACCTGGACATCTTCTCCCATTGATTTATTAGTTTCCAGCTTAGTACCAATTTAGTTTCTTTTCCTTCATTTGTTCTTGTATGTATTGGTTCAGAAATATGGCTTCTTATTTCGTTTTTTCGTGTGCAGGTGCAGGTTAGTACCTTCCTATTTAATAATGTGCCAAGCGGAGGTAGTGATCCAAGTTGAGGTACTGAACTCAATCTTTCGTTCCGTACGTATTTCTATTTTTGTTGCTAACATGTGTGTGCCATTCATAGAGTACACATTGTTACAAAAATTTGTCAATGTAAGGGACAACAAGGATAACATGGATGTGCTTTGCCAGTTTATGTGTGTAGCCTCTAATGTTAGTGTTATTGTGATAGTGACTATATAAGAGTACCTAGAGATTGTTTGCATAAAAGCTTCACAACTCCAGCGCTCTCTTAGTCGCTTCTCCACCTTGCTCTGAAGTAACGATTTAGTTTCTTTAAAAAAATGGAAAATCAGCTGCTACGTACATAATAGGTATCCGCAGGTATCCGATACGTATCCGCGTATCCGGCAGTATCTGATACGGATACGTGAGTTTTCTGAAGTATCCGTGCAACATAAGGCAGTTCTTTTGATTAGAGAAAAAATATGCTTTCAGAGGTCTGCTTAATTTTTATTTGTTAGTGGTAGTATTTTAATTTAACCAACTTACCGCCGAGTTAATAATATTTGAAAAACTGTCAAATACTTATTTTGTTGGCTGCAGCTTTTATATGCACTCTTTGTAAGGTCTTCAGGATATCTTGCATATGCAGTTCAACCAGTCCTGTTCCTATAATTTGTGTATCGTCATATTCGAGAAATTTTACCATGTGATGTGATGGTGTTACCTTATTGCTAGCATGGCAGGGATTGCGAGGAGAGTTGCGCAGAGGAAGGGCGAGGGAGGACATGCCAGGATCTACAAGGTAATGTTTTTTGTACAATCAGACAATTTATATGTGATCTCTCTCCTCAGCTTATTGTGACATTTTTTTGTTTTACAACAAGCTAATTTTCAAGAATAACTATTTTGTCTGAATGTTTTGATTTGCTCCATCATTTGAAAACATTAGTTAAACTGGATGGTGTTAGATATTGATTAAGAATAACTAGGTATTTTTCAAGAGTAACTAGGTAATTTTTTGTCTGAATGTTTTGTTTTGCTCACACACCAACCAAGTCACGGATGTTACTTCAGTATGAAGATTTTTTCATATCTCACCGTGTATATTTTCAGTTCATACATGTCTCCTAAAGCACCATTAGAGAAAAATCATCAAATTAATTTTATTATTTCCGTTCATGACTTCACGTAACAACAATGTGCCCTATTCGATTATTAAATCTTCATAGTGTATAGGCCCTTGGCATACTTTCCACAAGAGAATATCCCTTCATTTTACTCAACAGGTAGTATAGCACAGTTCCAACATGTGTGAAGTGGTTAACGAGCAAGTCATATAGCCTATCACATGAGCTTCAGGAGATGCTATTCTTAATCCTTGGCTATGAATTCAGTACATGTACGTCTATATCCAAGGCAGTTTAATGCTCCGAATTCTCAAATTATCAATACATGTCTTTGAGTATCGCTGCCAGAACAATCGCTCATATTGCTTTTTTACTCTTCTAATGCAATTACTTAGTAAACATCGGCAATAAAATTTCCTCCATTGGCTGCTGGATCGGAGCGGATCTTTCCCAGTGTGTTGATGGCCACAGCGGCAGAGTATTTTTCTCTTCCCAAGGCATGCGTGAGGACGAAGAGGCCATGTTTGATCCTGTGCGTGATGATTTCGGTTGTGATCTGCTGCTGGCTGTGGGATATGCTTGGACAGTGGATGTATGGGGTCAAGGTGTTGTGTGCCTTGCCCGCAACAAAGTACGGGATCTCGGTCCTTATATTGTTCACTGTAAACAGATCTTAAGTATATTTCTGTATTCTTCTATTGCTATATGACAATTTAATGTGTGGGGACTGGTTTCTTCGCTGCGAGACATGTCTTCATTTCTCAATATTATATATCTTGACTATTGGTTTGGAACAATATCTTTTAGATATAGAACATAATCGCAATATTGTTGTATCAAAGATGAGTTATTTTATATTCTTAGTGTTTCTTTCATTTTTATATTTTCATCGCAGTGGTACTAATCTTCAAGTTTCTCTCTCTTCCTCTCTTCCATCAGCAGCAAGTGAGCCCGTGGGTGGTGGTTGAGATGCGCAAGGCGTCGGTGCTGGAGCTCTGGACGATGGCGCGGGCGTTGGGATAGAGGCAGATGGAGATCTTCTCAGGCGACCCTGCAGCTGGGAGGAGGAAAATCAGCACTAGCGATCCATGTGCCGAGGCTGATGCTGGGGAGAGGGGGCGGCGCACGGAGGGGCAGGCAAAGGAGGTTCCGCCTCTGAGGAGCAGTGCTCGGCTTCTAGCAGCGCAAGTACCTGGCCTCATCCACGTCTTCGCAGTCGCTGAAGACGACGGTACGTCCATCCCTCATCTGCCTTTTATTTTTCAGGTTCTTCTTCTCTCTCTCTCTATCAAATGTGTTCTCCTAAAAATTGAGATACGAGTGGAGGTAGGCTCTTGTTATCCCGATCTAATAATTTGCTGCACTTTTGGCTGAGTCTAACCTTCAGTACCTGGTGAATAGGCTCCTATTGACATCATTTCTGGTGAGCTCCATTGCCTGGTGGGGCGAGAGATCTTTCTCACATGATAAGGCTGCGTCGATCCCTGATTTATTCACAAAGTACAACGGAGCTGCCTCTTTCTCTACTAGAACTCGATCCATTTCGCATATATGAAATAATCCATTGAAATGGCGTATTGTTTTGTAATCCAAATGTGAAGAGGTAGCTCTCGGAGGTCCACGTTAAGGAAATGACGGAGAATTTCAGCTGGTCTTATAAAAAGTGTGTATGAACAATTAACTCATTTGGGATGCTAACACCCATTAACTCATTACATGGGGTGGTTTAATATCACATTGTTTGATTATCTGATGACTTCCATTCGTGCTGCAATTAAATTCCTACATTTATGTTTCCATTATATGCTCCTTCCATTAATTTCTCCTTAGAAATCGGGTGTTCAGCAGGGAGTACAATGCTGGTAGATATGACAGGACCTGATGGATGATGACATCATCACGGCCATCTCAGGCATGTGGCAAACTCCCTCCTCACACTTGTGCAGATGGGCCAAAGTTTTATTCGTTAGGTGAGTGCCTGTCTTGATAAGATTTGTTTTTCTTGCCTTGTGATTTCGAAGCCAAGATTACAGTTTGGTAATTCGTGGTTGTAGAAGACACGAAGAAACTAGAGTTGCTCTGCCACATAGCTGGCCAAGCAGCAATGCGTAGTTACAGCTATTGGAAATAGTACTGGTACTATGGAGATCCCATGTTCCTCTCTCTCTCTCTCTCTGATCCCATTTTCTGAATCATCCATGGTGTCATAATCAACGTTTTCTTGGTTTGTAGTTACAGGTTGCAATGGGGAATAATTACAATGGTTGATGATGATTTAGAAGTGTTAGATCATATTGACTATAATTGGAGTGGAATTGGTTTTGAGTAATTTATTTTTGGTTAGGGAATATTGTCAGATAATATTAATTAAAGAATTATAGAATTGTGCAGGGCCAGCTTTTATCCCTTGATGGTTCAGGGTTGAGCTAATTGTCTTTGTTATATGGTTTATTTCAGCTCACATAAAGGAACAGAGTTTGCATCTTCTAATTTTATGGAAATCCCAGAGAAGAACTTATGGCACGATTTGTCTCCTTCACTTGTCTTGAGTTGATCCATTTCTTAAAATCTACTCTGCCCTATGTTCGCCCCCAACGGCAAAATCTGGGGCTTCGCTCTCAAGGTTCAGGGAGGCGGTAACACGACATGTAACCTGCAGGTATTGAGCCATACTCATGTAATTACTGTTTTCTTGTCATCAGCTATTGGTTATCATCACTCCAGTTTGCGATGTTCAATAATATACTCATTTGATTAATTTACCTTGTTGGTTATGCCATTTCTATAATTGTGCATTTACCATATGAGACCACATGTCCACGTTTGAGGTTATTGGCCTCAAGTGATTATTATTCAGTGATGTTCCACATATATATATTTTAAACTTACCCTAGAATAGGATATCAACAAACCAGTATCCTGATTTATTGATTTTCATGTGTACATAAAGTTAATTTTCGTATATAGAAAATCCATGTAGTTTCCAGCGGTTAATTTTTACTTTTTCTTTCATCACTGGTTAACATGGAGGTTGTTGCTTATGAAAATTATTCAGCCATTCATTTTGTGGATTTCATGTTAGAAATTGTTACCCTTCCTGAATAAGTTTTCTCCAAAGTTCCTCTGCTTAGAGAGCCATTGTCTATGGTAGATCTTGCTATTTATTTCTAGATTGTGCATGTTCTGTTTCTAAATGTAGGAACAAAGTCGAGGTTTGTTGTTTGCAAGATTAAGGGCCATCCACCTTCTATCCTATTATAGATGTTAGTAATAGAGCGATTGTAGGTCTTTTCTGTACGTGGAACATTTTTTTATGCACATGATTGAATGTTCATTTACTATAGTGTTCAAATTATGACTTGGTTTCTTAACATGTTAAACGTCACAAATCAGAGTGGATGATGTTCATCTGAAGCAAAATTTTGTATTATGTCAAGTGCCCCTCCCAAAAAAATATGTTCATACAATGAGATATCACTGTCTACATTGTTGGCAGACAAATATTCAGAATTAATGGTGGAAAACTGTAGCATGTTAATTTATTAACATCCAGTCAAATAAGCATCCATAATCTATTTGAAAGGAGACTGCCATGTCCGTTTATTTGTATCATGAAGTACATCTGCAAGGGCCTATTGTTTAGTGACCTGAAAATGTTCCGGTTGCACATGTAGAGTTAAATGGAGGGTAATGCTAAGTGAATATTTTCATATTAACAATATTCTCTTTGAGAGGTTTAGAGGCCCTTAGTTAGTATTTGATGGTGGCTATGTCCAAACAAGTTTATTTTAAGTAATCAGCATATAAATGACAAAGTTTTATGTTTATGTCTGAATATTTTGATTACTAAACAGAATTAGGAACTGAGTTTGTACTGTTTTTCCTTCGATCTGAATATGCTAAACTATCTTTCTGTCTGCCAGGGCTGTACAATTAGCAACAAAGCTGCCTTTTTCAGAGATGGTGTTAAATGATTGAGGAATCAGGTCTGAAACTACTATGCTGAATCAGTTGTTTTGCCAGGTAAAAAATTAGTTGTATCCCCAGTCTCATCTTAGCTTTATCTCTATGATAAATTATCCTGTCTATATCAACACAAAAGATCATTCTATGTCCATTGAGCTGGCTTTCATAGGTGGGAAATGAAGCTATCTGAAATCAGTTGATATTCTTACTATAGAAAATGTGTACCGTAGACCTCCTCCATTTGAAGTATTATGCAGATGCCTCTTCTTTTCTCTGTAGGCGCCTCTCTTTTTTATAGTCTATAATAAGTAGACACAGTAGGCAACCTATATTTTATCATGCCAAATACCTTTTTTAAGTAAATAATGTGGCAGTGCACGCCTATGCGCAGTATGGCTACTTTCATTTTTAGCTTCAGGCATATGTTATAATTCTAGGTTTGGACAACAAAAGATTAATGTTTAGCAACTTTATGTCCTCAAATTCTAGGATTTTAGTGGCCCAGTTCTTACTCAACATGTATTCTCTCAGATACATGTAAGAGATGAACTTGCTGCACTTTGTGCAGATCATTGATGTGATTATTGGAGTTCACCTACAAATTGTCTACCTTTACTGGTAAACAATACCACATATACATACGGTCTAACTCAAGGTTTTAGAAATTTAGAACCTAATTTTGTAGTTAGTGCCCCATCAGCCGCTGGGTTACATGAAGCTGGCAGTTAGTTTGATTGTGTTGCTTTGTCAGGTAATTTTACTACGGACAAGTACAGTAGGGCAGCTATATCCTTATTATGTTTTGCTGTTTCAGATTCATTCATTGTCGGTTCCTCCTTCACCAGTACTAATATCGTTGTTACTATGGTTGTTAATTCACAGATTCCATATATTTAGAATTTATTTTTTGTAATGTTGAGCAATTGTGTTCTTGAATGAATCTTTTATCCTTTTTTTTTACTGTGATTATATTTTGCAGGTCCAGATAAGTATCTATCCAATAATATTTAATATCACATTTGATAGTTCCAGATTTTAGAAGATCATTTGGTGCATATGCCTCTATGGATTTGGTAAGTAAACGGTAGTTTTACAACTATAGTAACTGTTGGGTAGTGATTACAGATGATGTGCATGATAAGGTGTATCAGCTTTTCCTCTTTATCTCATCTTATTGTTTCTTCATTTTTCTTTGTAAATGACAAAGAAGGGTTTTCTTTTGTAGCCTGCTGGAATTATTAATCGAGAAAAGTTGGTCAATAAGTGGTATTGTCACATTTTGTCTAGAGAGACTGTTGATCCAAGAAGGGAGAAGAGCAATGAGAATATCGAGTTTGCACATAACGTAAAACAAGATTTTGGGATCTTCGACATATTTTATGAATCATTTATGCTTGTTTATTTTTTCTGGTAATAGCACGCTTAATGACTTAATTTTATTCAATCTCAAAATGTCTTCTTTCTTGCTTGGGAGTGTGCAGTTAATAGTGAAAGATCATATGATATGAATAGTCTACATATTTCATTATTGCATGCTCCCATGGTATAATTCCCTGCTTGTTGTTGGTTCATTTTATTTATAAGAACAACTGTATATATGATTCCTGTACGCACTTTTTGATATCTCATGATTTTGTTCCTGGTGGTGATCAATTACTAGAATATATAATAAGTTGTTTATGTTAATAGTTAGCACTTACTTGCTTTGTGATCTTTGAAAACTTTTCTTGCCAGAAATGATGCCGCTTTTGTTGCTATGCTAGATTTTGGATTTTTATTTTGTTTTAACTAATTATATCATCGGACATTCAGATAATGATGGTAAGGTTTCAGGTAATACACGTTATACTTATTATCCTTAGAAATTGACATCCTGATGTTGCTTGTGTAACTGGGTATTGAGATCTTTATGATATTTTGTCACTTCAAGTTGATGTCCATGACCAGAACTATATTAGTAAAAACTAGGCCTATTTCTTATATATGTTTTATGTGTGTAAATGCCCCCTCAGTTCTTGTTTGTTCTGCATACATTTGTTTTGATATTGTTAAACGGACTATTCATGTGATGTTGGTTTGTCGTACATCTGCGGTGAGCAGTTAGTTCAGGTCACTATACTTAAATTTTTTAGTTCAGGCTATTGCCTTTAAAAAGATTAGCGGATCCCACTCCGGCCCATTTCCTGTAAATTTTTGTATTAGATTGCCTAATTTCACTTTCCATAATATATGCTCCTCTTTTTACGATTAGACAATAATACTTGAATTATTAGGTATTCTTGATGTATCCTTTCTTTTGACCTGTACTGTATCCTGTTGTTATGAGTTATGACTTACTTCTGCTATGTTAGGAGTGGATATTAGAGCAGTGTGTACAGGGAGGCTGAACTTGCTAGCCAGAGGAATGAAGTAGACAGTTGCTTTTTATTGTGCCATTATATTTACAACATAGGTCTATATTATCTATTGTGAGTATCAATGCCACTTCATACTTTAGACATTTACAGACAGAAAGCTTCAGCAGTATGAGCAGCATCGACAACTACTTGATGGAAGCATGGACCCGGCCAAGTGCCTCGGTTTAGGTGTTTAGAGATGAGCTGGGATTTGTGGCCGGTTAAGGTGCTGATCAGTGCTGATCATATGGAGCATGTGTCTCCACACTGAAGCAAGGCCTGCCTACAATCACCGTTTCAGGCTCAAATCTGGTGGTATTTCTGGCGTTCGAAACTGACTCACAACTTGTGGTGCAAGCGATCAAGGGAAGCGAGCAAGACTTGGCTTGGAATGGTGCTATGTTTAGGCAGATTAAATTTCAGATTTCATTAAACTTCTCTGTTCTCAATATTTCATTGAATCAAGTGGCAGACGCCACGCTATGGCATCCTAGGACTCAAGAGACAGTAGGCATGTAGGACTGCAGGAAAGCGACTGAAAATATGTTGTGTTCTTTTGCTCCTCTTCGTCAACTAATAATTTTTAAAACGGATAATCATTCGATTTTATTTTATACTTGCTTATCATAGAAGTTTACGAATGTATGTGAAAAGAATATTGACACAACCTCCACAGGGTCGTGCGCCAAGGCGCACATCAAAATCTAGTTAGGCCTGTTTTCCACTAGTGACCGGCGGCCACCGTGCTCCAAAACCCTGGCCTAGGGTTTGCTGTTTTTTTTTTAGTTTAAAGCCCATATAGGGCTTTCTTTTGTGTAAAAATTGCCTAAAATAGGGCTAAGTTTAATGAACCACTAGTTTAAATTTACTTTTTTGTTGTTTTCCTTTTTCATTTTTATTTTCTTTTATTTTTTTACATTTGTGCTGCGTCTGTGCGTTAGGCGCAGCGTGCGACCCAAACGGACACGCAGACGCGAAGCGCTGTCCGGGTGTCCGCGCGGTCACCCAAACGACCTAAAACGGATGACCCAGCGCGATCGCAGGGTTGGAGATGTCCTTCTAGCTGCAAACGTGGGCGCTACGAAGAAAATGGCACGTGCACTGGAGAATAGTCGCGGCGCGGTGCGTCTGCACCTTTCACCTTCACTGTCATCACCTGGGGGTGCGAAAGGACGTCAAGACCCACCACGGTGACCTTCAGGTACGGTGCCACGCTATTCACGCCGGATCCTACCACCAGAGCACAGGAAAACAGAACGTGTGTCACTGACTTTGTGGTCCCAGCACGATGGATGTACAACAAAGTAAGCAGCAGCAGCGAAGGTGATTGATTGATTTTAAGAATGTATAGAGCAGATGATTGAATTTAGGTGTTCACTATATATCTTATGTACACCTGCAAGTATTATTCGGAAACACATTCGGTTGATCTGGGGATGGCTCAATGGCTTTGCAAGCACGAAACAGGTCGACAAGTTGCAATTGTCCCATTTGGATTGTGCTAGCTTGCTTGATTCAACTTTGACTAGCTATGACCGTATATATGCCACCATGCACGACCACTCACTGCATCCATCCACAGCTCCACCACCCGTACATGTCGCGGCCACCAGCGATGAGCAGCACCAACAAGGGAACCATCAATGGCGCTGCTGGAGCCGGTGGCGGTGGTGCTGGTACGACGGCATCCGCACCGAGGCCACACTGGAGGAGCAGGGACGCTTCCGCCACCGTCGTTTATGTCGTCCACCCCGACCAGTTCCGGGACGTCGTGCAGCAACTCACCGGCGCAGCGCCCGCCAATACGGCTCCCTCCGAGGCTGCTCCCTCTACTGCCGACGCCAATGTGGCACTAGCGCGGCATCGTCGCGATGGTGGTGGAGGTGATGATCGTGACATTGATGGCACGCGGGCGGGGCCGATGACGCTGAGGCAGATGATGGACGAGTGCAGCGCCTGGGCCACCGATGACGGCTTCGGCTGCGACGAGAACTATGGGGAGAGTAGTGTACCAGGAATGAAACACCGCCGCCTCTAAACAATTCTGACTTCTTCTAGTTTGATTGAACCTTCCGTTTGCTTGGTCTCTCTCGCCTCCGGCGAAGTTTTGGGCTGAGGTAGACCTTAGGTATGTATTTGTGTGAACTTTTTTTTAAAACCAGGACTGTGAGACAAAAGCCCCACAGCAAATTTTATTAATTAATAAATAAAAAACAGAACTGTAGAAAACTGTACAAAGAGAATACACTCCCCAAGATACAACATGAGAATCAACTCTCAGGCTCTAGTGACCCAGGACTAAGGCAGGAGATCTAATCCATTCTAAAAGGGCATCTATATATTTTGCCTACCGCAGAAGAGAAATATCAAGCACAAACTTCGCCTTCCACTTTACAAAAGTGGGTTTCTCATGTCTGAAATTTTCCCGTTCCGAATCAACCAGATATTCCAACAGGCTATCATCACAACTTCCATAAAGAAAGGCTTCCCAAAACCTCGCTTAGCTGCTGCCACCACTGCTTGAATGTTGTCATCAGATCGAAGACCAAGTAATTTGAAGATAATTCCAAACACGCATGCTAAACATGCAATCGGAAAACAGATGCGATCTATCCTCATAACTTCTGCCCGGGCAAAGCTCGTAGTGAGTATCTGAAGTGACATTCTAATGTCGCCTTTGCAGCATATCTCTAGTGTTCAGCCGATCACATAACAACAACCAAGCAAAAACCTTCGTTTTCATAATACAACTAGATTTTCAAAGCCACTTATACACATTCGGGACCTTTATATGATCATGTATGAGCCTATAAAATTTGGCAGAAGTATATTTCTCACCCCAACAATAAGGTCATACGTCATTCTGCGTAGTCGGTCGATTCTGCTGCATCAAAGAGCTCAACTCCCCAAGTTGCTGGAAAGCAATATGAGAAAGTGGTCTATAAAACAAGTCTGAAATATCCTCCTTGAGGAATACCTCCTTAGCTGATATCTAACTATTGAGAGCATAGGAAAATAGCTGAGGGAACTTTTTTTTCATTGGGTTATTAGAACCATTTAATACCTAGCTATCCTCCTAGAACAGAAATGTATACCCCTTGCCAAAAGTGACAGCTGCAACCCCTCTGAACTGGAAGTAAGTTTCCTCTCCAAGCGACAAATCAAGGGCATAAGATCAGAGATAGTTGGCCTAGTTGACCCCAGAGGTAATTCCAAGTAAGTAAATGGCATCCTACCAATTTGACAGCCAAACTGCGCTGCCAAAGTTTCAATATCACCAGCCGGGACATTAATTGGCACCATATGAGATTTATCAAAATTAATCTTCAAGCCTGCCGACCTAGAGAATTTACCAAGAGCCTCCTTTAGAGCCATCAGTTGCACTCCATCCGCCGGTATAATAAGCAAAGTATCATCCGCATACTGTACAATGGGGAAGTCACGATCATTTGTTTCAATAGGCCGAGAAATAATTTAACTCCTTGCCAGATGATTAACCACATACTGCAGCAAGTCTGAACCAAAGGAATAGAGGAGGGCGAGAGAGAATCTCCTTGTGTGACCCCACGCTTGCACAAAAAAGTTTTACCAGGGACCCCATTCAGCAATATAGCAGAAAAACTAGCTGATAGAATGGTTTTCATCCAACAAATCCACATTTTATTGAAACCTTTGTGCTTCATTACTTGCAGGATATCATAATGCACAATAGTGTCAAAAGCTTTAGCAAAGTCCAGCTTGACAATGACAATGGGCTTTTTAGAAACTTGACATAGGTAAATGTATTCAAATGACCAAGCCAGCCAGTCCTGAATAGACCTTGTCCTTAATAAACCATACTGATTCTTATGCAAACAATCCAGAATTCTATCTTGAAGCTTATTAGCAGCAAGCTTAGTCAGAAACTTTAGGCAGACATTGGTTAAAGATATCGGCCTAAAATCATTGGCATCCACAGGAGAAGACTTTTTAGGTACCAAGGTAATATACGATCCATTTAATAAATGTTTTACCAGGGTCCCCATTCAGCAATATAGCAGAAAAACTAGCTGATAGAAGACTTTTTAGGTACCAAGGTACCAATGGCATTTATATTCTCCAATCTCACATTACCAGCATGAAAATCTTCAGCAAGGCGATAAAACCTATTTTGAACCAATGAGCCAATATTTCTTTAAAAATAGCCCATTAAATCCATCTGGCCCAAGAGCCCTATGAGACAACATGCTCTTAACAAATATCATCCATCTCTTTCTTCTCAAACGGAATTGTAAGCTGATCAAGGTCAGCCACTCTAGATAATAAAGATGATAGGTCACATTCCATAGAAATACCATGAGAATAACCCATCCGATCTTTGAAGTTAGACCAAAGCATGCCTGCCATTGTTTGATGATCAGATACTTCGTTTCCTTCCTTATCTTTAAGCATAACAATAGAATTTCTATGAAACCTTTCAGTGGCCGTGGCGTGAAAAAACTTGGTATTATCTCCCCCTTGCTTAATCCATATGATTGTACAGCGCATACGCCCCTAATTACACTCCGCAAGGAGCAAATCATCCAAGTGAGAGCTAGTAAATCCCTTTTTTACGACAAAATGCGAACTAGGGGTTATCTTCAATCAAATTACTCATTATTTTTGAACTACCAAATCCTTACAAGGCTTGAACAGAAAAAAAAAAACTGACTAGTAGGATCATCGCATGAGCAGTTGATGCGCACGTACAACATGGTGTCAGTTGTGTCACCTGCGCGGAGCAGGCACGGGAGGCACGAACCAGACGGGATGGCCGCCGCCGGCGCGCCTGAAGACCGATTTCCTGGACGGGACACCAGTCCGGAGATCGTACACCCCGCTCTCGTACCTCAAGCATTCTTCCCCGTCATGACCATCTTCATCCATGGCGTCGAACTCCGGTCAGAACTTTGGTCTTAAAAAGGAATGTTGAATTGAATGATGAACTTAGCTTGAATCACAATTGAGTTGTGGGAATGACACTAATGTTTCCACTTGAGTTAGTCTAGCAAATGAAGAGTCTTTACTAAATGTTTATGAACTAAACTTGGCTTTATGCAAATAAACCTAGATCTTAGCACCCCTTATTACAATTGATAAGTAATTACATTAGTATTAGTTTGCGAGTACTTTAAAGAACTCATGGCTATGTCCCTGGCTATTCAAATACCAGACTATGAAGAGGAGCAACAGTATCAAGACGACGGACAACAGGACGTCTACGATAAGTAGGAGCATCTTCTAACGTCAAGCGTTGCCTGTGAAAGAGATAGTCCACTACTACTTCGCTTCCGCTACGTATTGTGTTGTTGGTCATTAGATCAACTATTTGTGTAATATTGGATCATGTGATCTATTGTTGTAAGACGATTATGTGTTGTAATAAATGATGACTCTATGATATTCAACTGTTATGTCTCGCAAAAACAATCTTCCTGGTATTGCGATGTATGGCATAATAGACATCTGGACTTAAAAATCCGGGTGTTGACACCTACACCCAATTAGAACTAGTAAAAAAACTGCTCCAAAAGAGGCACTTTTTGCATATTCGACCAGGTAAAGATCTTCCCTTCAAAGGGAGTTCCAGTAATTCCAAGTATCCAATGATTTCATTAAAGATCATCATATCATTTATATTGCCGCCAGGTTTATTTCTATTTTTATGTGATTGGATTAAATTAAAATCACCTAGCAATAACCAATTCTCCATCAGTGGAGCCGTCATATTATATAACAAGGTCCATATAAAATTATCTCTTTCCACACCCTGACAAGGTCCATACACACATACCAAAACCCACTTTGAATTATCATGAACAAATGTGAATTTTATGATAATTCCAAACCTTTCATCTTCAAGTAAGACACCATCAAACACCGAAGATTTCCACAAAATTATTATACCACCCAATGCACCATTTCATAGGGAAAACACAAAACTGTCAAAACCAAATTTGTATTAAACGCCAATCCACTTCCTCAATTTTTGTTTCTTGCAAGCATATGACGTCACATTCACTTTCAATAATTTTGAACCTGACAGCACACTATCTATCATCTGAATTTAAACCACGAACATTCCAACACAACACTCGCCAGTTTCTTGCACAGATGAGCAGTTGATGCGCACAACATGATGTCAGTTGTCACCTGCGGGGAGCAGGCACGGGAGGCACGAACCAGACGGGATGGCCGCCGCCGGCGCGCCTGAAGACCGATTTCCTGGACGGGACTCCAGTCCGGAGATCGTACACCCCGCTCTCGTACCTCAAGCATTCTTCCCCGTCGTGTCCATCTTCATCCATGGCGTCGAACTCCGGCGCGAACGATCTGAGCACGTAGTAGACGCAGTTGGGCTTGAGGCACGGGTAGTCCCGCGTCGACACGCGCCTCGCGTGGTTGATCCCGACCAGCAGCGCCACCTCGTCGCCGACGTCCTGCAGCGCGCGCCACTCGCCCTGGCGCTCGTCGACGCCGAACACCTTGAAGCGCCGCGTGCGCAGCGCGTTCCGGTCGTCGAAGATGGCCACGGTGCTCACCACCAGGAGGCCGCCGCCGCCGTCGTCGCGCTCGGCGAGGTACCTGGCGCCCTCGTAGTACGCCTGCTGCCGGAACGTCTCGCTGTGGAACTCCACGCACCGCTTGAACTCCCACGTCACGACCGGCCCCGTGACGAGCCGCGGTTTCAGGTTGCGGCGGCCGTGCCAGGCCTCGATGGAGCCGTCGCCGTGGGTGAGCGTGTGGAACGCGCCCTTGTGGTGGATGACGTCCGCGTAGCGCGTCCAGGAATTCGCGTCGCTGTCGGGCGCACCTAGTTGAAGCCGACGTGTCGTCAGGGCGCGCGCGGAGGAGAGCCAACACACCACGTAGTAGACGTTTTGATCGCGTTGCATCCTCCGGGTCGTCAGGGCGCGCGGCACGTGTCCTTCCTGGTGGCAAAAAGATATATAGCGTGAGCGAGAGAGTGGGCCCACCAAACCTTATCAATGCGTTCCCATCTTCTTCCTCCACGACTCATCTCTCTCCCGCATCCTCGGCTTGCCTGCGACCCGCGCTCTTATGCGACCATACTGGGTGCGACGTGATCACACGATTCTAACCTCCGTGTGTACACCCCGCGCGCGCGTGATTCAAGGCGCACAACAAATCGCAAATATATGTGGCTGTATACGATCCTGTATTATATTAGCGCGCATGTACGTACGTACAGCAACCACCTCGACGAGCAAGGGAAATGCAGTAGCGGAGGCCAGCGGTCATCAGAGAAAGGGCGACCTCGCTGGAATGCTGGACTGTGCAGCTTGTCGCGCCATACCTCGATCGTTCCTTTCGCAAGGGAGACGGTGGCGCTAAACTGCAGCACGGGCCAGGTAGTCGTGGTGTGCCTCGTTACATTCGCAGGCTGCTGTTTTTCATCCAGTCACCAGACCATGAAGATGGAGGGCGGAAGCTGGTGGCGATGTCGTGCAGGCAGCCCTATGTGGCTATGTGGGCAACTCGGCATGTCCTCCAGCCGCGGTGCCGTTTTCGCTGTCGCTCGGGCGGCCACTTGACGGCCACGGCAGAACAAGATGGCGCCATGGCGTTGTCCACACTCAACCGTACCGACGTCTCCGCCCTACGTTTACATGAACCTCGCTCAACCGACGGTGCCCTTTACACTCAGCCGACGGGCAGACCGTTGTGGTGTCGGAGGCTCATCCTTTCCCACCATCCGCGCGTCCATGCCGGTTGTGGCGAGCTCGGGCTTGTCGACGACCACTTGACGTCCATGGCTTCTCCGCCGAGGAGGGGGCGCACGTGTTAGACCTTCGCGAAGGAGCCGCGGCCGATGACGGGCAGAAGAAGGCCGACCTCGTACACTCGCCGAGCAGTGGCGCTTCCTTTGCTCTTGGAGGCAGGCGGTGGTGTTCGTCTTAAACGGCGCCAACGATGTTCGCCCAAACAACGGCGGCAGGTTGCGAGTTATGCCAAATACGGGTGGTGGTTCGGCAGGACGTGTGGACTCTCTCGCTTCAGCAGGTGACCAGCTAGCGTTGGGTCGCGTGCTTCCGGCGAGAGAAGACATATTACAACGCCGGAAGGTGTTACGACCGCGCACAAGAGAAATATTACAGACCGTATTCATCTTCTCCGTTGTCCATGTTCTGCCCCAGTTCGTACAGGCAGGAGAAGATAGATGGGGATATGTACACCGCTCGTACAAGTTGAGTCCTACTACACCTTCAAAACAAAAAAAGTTGATTCCTACGACGGTAGCAGTATTTCCGTTTTATTTTTTGGAAGGAAAATAACCACGACTAGAATCGACATGTCAGCAGCGGACCGACTTCAAACCACGCGTCGCGGCCGCCGCCGCCACCAAACCACGTGTGGCCAATAATCCTAGACCTACCAAAGGGTGGGTTACGGAAATGCCTACGGACATACATGTGACTTGCTGGTTGGTTGAATTTTAGTTGATTGCTTAAAATGCGGGAACGGTTGTGGGTTCACTCATGCCTGATAAGGCTCCGCGTGAGTCCGTAAGCAAATTTTTGTAAGATCGATCCATAGGTGTAGCATTACTGACGTGTGGCCGGACCGACTTCAAACCATGCGTCGCGGCTCCCGCCAAACAACTTGTCGCCGGCCCAAACTCCGGCATCTACTTTTGCCAATCTCTACCTCTACGAGCTCGAGCTCGTAATCTTCTCCTAAAGCGATGCGGGCGACGCTTACGGCGGCAGCGAGTATGAGGCCACCATGGACACCGAAGGAGTTGCCGTGCGCGATTCTGCGACCGCCGCGTTTCCTAGAGCTGCGACGGACAGGAGCCGATACTGCGAGCAGCGTCGGCTTCTGCTACATGTGGTGACCACGTCCGCTACACAGGGTGCTGGCGTTCGCTACAATAGGTGGCGGCGGTTGCTACACAATGTGTCGGCGTCCTTTACAATAGGCAGCAGCGGTTGCTGCACAGGGCGTCGACGTCTGTGACAATAGGCGACGACAGCTGCATAGGGTGGCGGCGTCTGCTACAAGGGCGGCGATTCGTAAGTGGTTTTTGCCTTTGCTGCAAATGCCGGTGGTGGTTGCTACCGCCATGCTGCAAGGACGCCGGCTAAATGCCGGCTGCGGTTGCTACAAAACAGGGCGCCGCCATGCTGCAAGGACGCAGGCCAAATGCCGGCAGCGGTTGCTACAAAACAGGGCGCTGCCATGCTGCAAGGACGCCAGTGAGACCGCCGGCAGTGCTACCATAGGCCTGCGGTGAAGCTACAACCCCAGTATGGCGGCGCTGCATGCGAGCGGGCCGCGGTGCTGATAGCGTGGGCAGAGTTGCTGCCAGAGCGGGCCGTGGTGCTGCCGGCGTGGCCGGTGTTGCTGCCGGAGCGGGCAATAGTTTTACCGGCGGTAGACTCGACATGCTGATGTGCTGCAAGTTCGTTCGTGCGGGTTGAAGTAGAGCATTTTTTTTCTTCGATGGATGATGTGTTTTCTTCTTTCTTTTCTGTGCGGGGATGTTGATCCGGATCCGACGATCCTAATCATGCGGATATATAGAACGGCTGGCAATCCGGGAGATGATTTGATCCCTCGAGAGAGAAGCTCAACGCTGTCCATTTGATTTGCCGCGGGTTTCCATTGGTTTGGGTACATGCCGACCCAACACCGGCCAAATCCCGCATTCATTGCTCGCTTGCTGAGTACTCCACTGATTGCTTCCTCTCAAATTAATTAATTATTAATCATTGGATGCTTTGCGAGTTGCGAGTTTGCGACCCATGGAATCAACGACCTCGATCACGTACGTACGTGCTACTACTCTTTTGGACTGTGTTATTTTCTCTTTTTTCATTCCTTGCATTCGGTCGGTCAACTCAATTAACCAAACCGTACTAGTATACTCCAAACAATCTGCGCTTCTTTTTTTTCAATCAGTTTACACGCTTTCGTACGTAGTACATATTTATTCATCACCTCTCGATTCATTCAAAACAAAAAACAAAATTTCATCACCTCTCGCTAGCTGCACAACTAGCATGGTCTGCATGGACTTAAATCAGTTTAGGCGCGCGCGCTCGGACGAGAGAGCCTACGCACATGGTTTTCCAAATGCCAAAACTATGAGCGATACTTAGCGGGGACATACATGAGACAAAAAATTATAAGCCAACACGCGGGAGATCAAAATTATGAAAGATACTTAATTAGCGGGGTTGACTCAACTCAACTAATTAGATCGTGGGAACCCGCCTCACATCCGCCGCGCTGAATCGTCCAAATGCCACCAGTATACGACAACCTGAAACTGACCTCAGCTCCCAAAGGCAAAACACATTGTATTTACCGGAGCTTTTAACACGCGGGAGACCGAAGTTCAAAGGAGGACTTGGGCGGGGTCGCCTCAGCCAATGATACAGTCGGCACCCACGTCCCACGAATCGAACCCCATCCACTGAGATGAATCATCCAAAGGCCGCCGATATCCGATGACACGAAATTTACCTTAGCTCCCAAAAATCAAAAGTAGCTGCAATTATCACAAATTTTACTAATGGAAAAAAGAGGAAACAATTTGGGGAGACCACTAATCAACTACTTGTCTATTCTCCACTCATAATAGAAATTTCCCCCACTACTAGATGGAAACTAATGTACCACATATATGCCGATGAGCTCCTCTTTGAGTTTGGGCCGAGGGGGACACACGGACGCGGGATACCAAAATCTGAGGGTACTTGGGCAGGTCTCCTCAGCCAATGGTACCACCGGCGGATTGACCCACGTTCGCCACGATGAATCGTTCAAAAAGGCCGCCGCTATCCAACGGTCCGAAATTTACCTTAACTCCAAAAAGTAAAACACGCTGCAACTTTCACCGCCAGAGAAAAAATAGGAAACTATTTGGAGAGACAACTAATAAGCTAAATGGAACCTATTGTACTACATCTATGCCGATGAGCTCCTATTTAAGTTTGGGCTGAGGTGGACATGCGTGGGACAAAAATTCTAAATGGTAATTGGTTGGGGTTGCCTCCGCCAATGAGATCGTGGGAACTCTTCTCCCCAAGATCGACCCATATCATCCGAGCTAAACCGTCCAAATGTCGTTGATATCCAACGGCCCAAAACTAACCTCAGATCCCAGATCCCGAAAGAACACCCTAATTATTAGAGCATTAACTAGGGAAAAACGAGGAGATGATTTTGGGAGACCACTAGTCACTCGATGAAATGCATGCCAGGGATGTAATTAGCATATGCGTGAATGCGTGATATCTCAAACCAATAAAATCAAAATAACCTATGCATGCCATGGAGCGTCGTTCCAAACAATCTGCGCCTCTTTCATTTCATTTTTTTTTCAAACCAGTTTACACACGTACGCATCGTACTATATAAGCAGATTATCCATCCCCTCTAAGATGTGCGTTGTCGTCCCCGTCGACACCTTCAATTACACTAAGTAACCAACTTACTCGGGGAGCCCTGACTCGATCCCAACGCACAATTGTTGCGTAGGGAAGGACGGGTGCACGACACCAATATACCAAAGATGCAGGCACACGCCGGAGTCTAGGAAGCTGAAACGATGGACGGCGTGCGCTTCTCAAGTGAGCACAACAAGTACAACAATGCGACTCTAGTTGCTCGGTAAATCTGACCATGCTACATGCAACTACATCCCTCGACCAGTAGTCATGTGCATCTCGATTAGCTAGATGGAACCAAAGGTCTTACATGTACATCCATGAATTGCTCTTTGAGGTTGGGCTGACGGGGACATACATGAGAAAAATATTATAAGCCAACATGTGGGAGATGAAACTTAGGAGTGATACTTGGCGGGGTCGCCTCAACCAATTAGATCATGGGAACCCGCATCCACATCCGTCCAAATGCCACCGATATCCACGGCCTTAAATTGACCTTAGCTCCCGAAAGCAAAACACGATGTAAATACCCCGAGCTTTTAACCAAAATTCAAAGGGGTAATTGGACTGGCCGCCTCAGCCAATGAGATCGTGAGAACCCGCCTCCCACGGATCGACCCACATCCACCAAGCTAAACCGTCCAAATGTCGTTGATATCCGACGGCCCAAAACTGACCTCGGCTCTAGAAAGAACACCCTAGTTATCGGAGCTTTAACTGCCGGAAAATGAGGAGATGATTTTGGGAGACTACTAATCAGCAGTCAATGCATGCAATTCGAGGCGTCGTTCCAAATAGCGTGCACTTAATGCTGATTTGGGGGTTAATTAGGAGGAGATAATCACGCACCCTTCGATCCCGTGACCAATGCCGCCGCTCTCCCTTCGTCGCGTCGCTGCTCGCCGACCTGCAGCATCCCCGCCGTCTCTCCCCGGCCCATGTCCCTCACCGACACAGCCGCGCATCAAGCCGGCGCGCACGGAACCCTAGCGGCCCTTGCCGGCGATCTCCGTCCCCTTCCCCTCGCTGGCACGTCCCCTCCTCCAGTGGCCGTCCCCTAGGAGGACCTCGCCGGCCAACACAACCTCCCCATCCTGCGCCCGCGTTGGCGACCAGCTGTACGTCGCGCGCCGCCGTCTGAGCGTGGATGCTCTAGGGGAGGAGGGGACGACGGCCTGGACATGCGAGCTCGTCCAGTCCCATCTCGGCCACGAGGGAGCCCGACAAAGGTCCACTTTTTACCCCTGGTCTGCCTAGTGCGCTAGCCTAGTTTCAGCGCCGAATAACCTGCAGATGCGTTTGTTCCTGTGTTACATCTCAACATCACTGAGTTCTTCAGTATCCTACTTTGGCTTGCAGCTTCCAGAAGATTGGCGCCAGTTAGCTGCTGCGTTATTGATACCAGTACAGTAGATGGCATCTAGTAGTATACATCAGATATGGTCGTTATTGTTCTTGAGAATGGGATATCATTTCTTTCCACTGACTATATATTTCAAGTGAGCGGGACAACCGTGAATTAACTATCTATCTTTTTCCACGAGTTGCCATTAGAACATGTCCAGAGCATATTTGTAGCTGCCATGTAAACTAGTATCCTTTGTTTGCTTACAACTTCAAACGGCGAGGTTTAGAAAAAGGAATCAGTGAGCTTGGATGCTCTGTTTAATATTTTTATTACTTTGCTGAATGCTATTCGAAGTTACTGAGCTATGATCTGGTGTTTGTTTAGCTACTGCACATATCAGAAAATGTTGCTGCTGGTAGCACTAGCTGAGTTGTGAAAATTATTGTGTTTTTCCAGGATATAAATTAACCAATTGGTTGAAATTAATGAAGTTTGAAATTTTCTCAAATACTTGTTGTTCCAGGATAAACACTCTTCTTTTTCGTATCCATTTCTTTAACTATGGGTTACAAATTATTGATGAGTTTGTTATCCGATAGTAAATCTTGTTGGATGTTTGTTATCCTGTAAAAGAAAAAGATTTATTTTATCCTTGTAAATCTGGAAATCGTGTGTGCTGGCGAATCCTAATTTTACATCACTGTTAGGCACAACTTTATGGTTTACCATATGCCAAAGGGTGGCTTTTCTACTGTGCTGATACAAGGGAGAGACTTGAATCCAGAATAAAAGAGTTTTCACCAAATAAGGATCATGCAGTTTGGGAAGTTTGCGATATGATGATTGCTCGGAACTTGGGAAGCTTGTAACTTAAGGACTAGATGTATATAGTATTGAGAGAACTTGAAATTCATTGGTCTGAAAACGGTGATATTTCATTTTCCAGCCTTGTAAGATATTTGGGTAGCCCACTCTTCCTCTAAATCAATTGTTAACCAATTTTGTATTTTACTGCTGCCTATGGGGATTAACTTGCTGTGCCTTCTTTGACAAACTTATTGTTTCATTTTATCTGCAAGAAGTGCACGCTCCGAAATGAAAACATGATCACCATGGATGAGGCCTTTGTAGCCTATTTTTTCCCCAGTAGTTTCTTTCGCTGTTAGATATGTAGGCCGAGTTCCCCTCTTTTTATCAGTCATGGTTTTGCCATTTCGTACTATTTAAGAGTTAAACCTGTTATTGGTTACTATTAGAGGTGTTCCTAATGCACTAAGCATATTTATTCCAATCGAAGTAGTTGCTTTATTAATATGATGATAAAAGGTTCGATCCTCTCTTAGACCCTTATTTATCCTACAAAGGAATTCATTTGTTAGGGGTACTTTCTAGACTTCTAATTGTATTTGGGCAGTTGTGTCTATATTTACCACCACTTATATCTTTTTAAGTACATATGGGTATGTGATTAGTTTGTTGTAGTAGATAGAAAAGGCTATGTACATGTTTCTCTTTCAGTAGTCAAAATAACCTTTCATTTTATCTATTTAAATGCGTGCAATTTTTGTGTGCCTTATATAGGCGAACCTTGCTAATGTTTGGCCATACAACTATGTATATCTGTTTTATTCTATGGGGCAAGCTTGAAAAGGAAGTTGAAGCAACTAAAATCGCAATGAAATGACATTTTGAAGAAGCTGCAGCAACGTATGACTTATCAGATTCATAGCTTATTCCATGATTTGCCCATGTGTGCTTTCAATTATTAGAATCTGCAGTCACCAAATTCCAGCTTCATTTGATCTATCTCATATGTTGTATCTGTTCATTGCAGGAACCAAAAATGGCAACAACTGGACAGGCGATTTGTTGCGGGGTCACAATGATTGTTGGGTGGCCGCCATAGTGGTACTCTTGCCGGCGCAGACGCCAGACGCCCTGCTGCTCAGGACCAACCGCCGCCCAAAGCAAGAGCTGAAAATCTGGACGCCTTTTCTTTTATACTGGGAAAAAAGAATCATCTATATTCCTGGATGCATGTAAAAAAAACTCATGATGGTATGTAAGTGAGAGAATACTTGTGCTATGTATCCTGCTAGTTTTCAATAAATAACACTGTTAACTATTTCATGTTATATTACTTCTAGTGAATATATTACTACCTCTGTCCATAAGTAGATGTCGCAAATTTGTCTAAATTTGGATGTATCTAGACACTCTTTAGTGTATAGATACATCCAAATTTAGAGAAATCTCCGACATCCTTTTATGGACGGAGGGAGTATATCCGGTTTGTGATAAACTGCTAACCATTTTTTAAAGTTTTGATTCTGACCATATAGTTTTTGTGACAGGGCCTTGCCCCAAGCATGGAGCTGGGCCAAGGGAGCAGTGTTGCTGGTCCAAGCAAGGCTTCCCTTGGTGAGTGTGACCTGCATAAGCACCGCGAGTTCGGCATCGTGGCAGCCAAGTACTTACAGGCACTTAAATACTACAACCAGCATGCGACAGCACCACCAAGATACTGGGTTTATTTCCCTCCAACTTACGCTCTTATAGTTGTACTATAGCTTATTTGTTCTGGTCTGTATCCCGTTAATAGCGATGGTAAATTTGTGGTACTTCAGTTTTCAACTAGCACTTCGGTTTTGATTGCCTACATTCCATAAAAGGGGCTTCAGCTTTCATTTTAAGGATCATTTGTATTTTAGCCACGATTTTCAAGTGGGAGAATATTCGCGCTATATATCCTGCTGCTTTTCATGACGTTGTTATCTAAGTAGTGCTGTACTTTTCACCATTTGTGCTAGTCCTGGACTTCTATAGAATATTTTCTATATCCTGCCCTTATGTGATGAACTGCTATCCATCTTCTTAAGTTTCGATTCTGACCATATCATTTTTGTGACAGGGTGTCCTGAAAGCGGAATGTTTGCAGATGGGTCAAGGGAGCAGGGTAGCTGGTCGAGGCTGCTTTTGGTTGAGTGCGACCTGGAGAAGCAAGGGTGTATGAGAGCACTGCCAAGGTACTGGGTTTATTTTCCCTCTGACTTGTGCTCTTTTGCTCGTACTTATGCTATATTAATTGATTGTACCATGTTTCTTGATGATTAGTTGTAGCATTAGTCAAGTAGCACTAAGGTTTTAATTTCCTACATTCCATGAATGTACTTACGGTTGAGCTTTCATTTTTAGGATGACTTGTATTTGAGCCACGATTTTCAAGTGATAATGTCTTATACCTTCAGGTCTCAATATACTCGGACAAGGTTTCCTCTCCAGGTATAAGTTGACGACTCAGTGGTTGGTCCGGTCTCCCTTGTCTTTCCTTGGGGCGTTTTGAGCGACAGAACATTATGCTCCAACGGTTCGCTACGAAGGTCTTGCTTGTACTTTTGACGTTTGGCAGAGACTTCTCATTTATTTGTGGGTGTAATTTGTTTCGAAATTCAGTGTATCCATGAAAATTGTAAAAAACAAGTTTGTATATACACGTGCACATAGAGCTAGCAAATGACATGTAATGCTCAAGATGACAAGACGTACATGGACATACGCCTGTCTACATTGGCGTTGCTTCGTTATGCATGCTCACCCATTAGGAATTAGCTCATTCATGTAGGGTAGTAGGTATCGGGTATTAAGTACTTTGTCTGTTCAGTAATGTAGACTTATTGAATTAACTTACTAAAACGTCTTATATTAAAAAACAGAGGGAGTATGGAGCCGGCAATTTCTGCCTACGTGTTCCTTGTGTGGAACAAAGATGTTGGTCTTTCTTTGCACATTTGTGGAACTTTTCTGTTTGTGTTCATTATCAAAGAAGTCCCTATGCTGAGTATTGATCAGTAATTGTGTTCTTCTCTTATAATATATGTATGTATCCCTATATGTCTTGGACTAATAAAACACACCTTGCTGGTTAGTCAAAAATGATGGGTGACTCGTTCTACAAGAAAAATATTCATTGATTTGTGAAGACCTTGACGAATGATGTAATGTGACACTATTCATGATTTTTTTTTTTGAGTTGGATTTGGATGGACAATACTTGAATGTTTTTCATCCAAATAAAATTAAAATGGAATGTGTGCGGATGAGAAACTAGGAACTAAATTCCTTCAAGTTTGTATACACATGTTGATGTTGTTTTGATAGTCATGCACCTTATTATCTAGAAAATGTTAGTTTCCTCTCTAATATTGTTTTGAGCGAAGCTTACTCTCTAATCTTAGTTGCATTTACTACTTACCATGCCGAATCAATTGCAAGATGTTGTTACTTAATAAGTGCAATAAGCATATATTAATTTGTAGTGCAAGCATAGTAATCTTAGTTGCACTTACTACTTCCCATGCCAAATGAATTGCAATATGTTGCTACTTAATAAGCATAGTAAGTATATATCAATTTGCACTAGAATCATAGTCCATCTTATTATGGACTACTTCCCGTAAAGCCTTCGGCACGCACGTCCGATGCTGATCCATGGGTCGTTTCGATAGCTCCCATGTTCCATTAGAAAGAACCAAGTCCATCTTATTATGGACAACTTATTTCTAGGCATATGCATCTGGATATGCATATGCCTATAGGGTGGACCTAGAATATCGTCAACAAGGTACACAATAAAATCATCACCAAAGGACTAATGGCATAAAGGTAAACCAACGGTCCATATTCTGTTACGGCGTTGACAAACTAGGGGGATCTCACTCAAATTTACCTGCTTGCACATCACACCAAGCATCCTCATCGCGTACACATACATGCAACGTGAACCCCAACACCCCACCGAGGCCGAGCACACCGTCGTCTGCCTTGAGTAGTCAGACATGGACGAAGTCTGGCCATTCGAAAGTATTAGGGTCCGGTGGTTGGTATCAGATGCAAGGGCCAGATAGTAAACAATGTTTGATATAAGGTTTTGGAAACAATGACACATGGCTTCAGACGGACATGATTTGTTCGCTGGTAGCTATGTTGATGATGTCCACTAGCTGGTAGCCGGAGAACCGTTGGCTTGCAGAAAACATGTTCGCATGTGGTTGGAACCGATAGATAGACGGGAGTAGCTAGAGTTGTACATCGTTCAGGGTGCACCGGCCATCACCATCGCTGTCTGCGGCACATTCCTGTATCAGTTTGGCGCCAGTCTGCCTTACGCTGATGCTGAACGAGCCTTCATTTGGAACGAAGTGTTGGTCACCGGTCATGGGTTGCCACACTAGGAACCTGTACCAGTAGTGTTCGTGGTGGAGGACGCGGTTGTGGAAGCAATCCAAGAAATTGTAGCGGATCTACTAGAGTGTATGAGTAATTGGCACAAGTAGAGATACAATAAATGCCAAACTGATGACAAAACCAACGAGATCAGCTCGCTAAAGGAGGATGAGAGAACTATCTAATTTGGATAACAATGTTCATGATTGATGCCCGTTTCCGTGCTCAACTCCCAGCTAGGTAGATTGGGGTTGTTCTCGCCATTTGGCCTGTGGGCTTTGCGAGCAGATGGGCCGCCCTTATCTCGGCCAGCTTGGGTCATGACATTGCCCCCTCCTTGAGGCTTGTACTACTAGATAAGCGCTAACGATGGCTTACATGGGATATGCATATCCATTTCTACTTACCATTTTTTTTGCAAAAAGAACCTCTATTAAAAGTTATCAACAACAACACAATGAACATAAAAAAAATACAGATAGGTCTTTCGAGCACCTAGCGACAACTACAATAGAGCAAGCCAAAGACGCGCTACCATCCTAGCCCCTCACCGGAGCGGGGCAAAACTTCTCATGGTGGAATATGTTGTAGTATTCTGACAAGAATTTTTCGTGCTAAACGCCTTAAAGGACCAGCAGATCTGAGAAGCAATCATTGACAATGATGAGTATGGTAGAAGAGTCATACCTGTAAGGTTGTAATCACACCAACAAACACGAAAATGGAATGGACCTGAGGGAGATCCGCCTCTTGTTGTAAAACTATTTCTTTTTAGAATTAACATTTTTTGAAATATTAAGGTAGTCATGTAGATCTACCATAATCCGTCAAATCATATTATATTGTGGCATGCACCAGGAGTGGGAAAACATTGATTCACATTACACAAATGTTTTCACTATAATAGTATCCATCTTTGTAATTTCAAGGTGTCATCAAATGTTATGACTGGGTAAGAATTTGTCTGACGCGCTCTTCAAATCAAACATAGACCTATATGAAAGGATCATGTTAATTTGAGGGGATTCTCAAAAATATATATTAATTTATGAATGCTATGAAATATTTCTGTAATGTAATTTAGGGCGAATAGAAAGAGGTGAAAGTATGAAACACATGGTAAAATGAAAAGTTGAGACACATTCGTCAAAGAAGCAAAATTATATTATTATGCTTTGACTTTGCGCCGCATATATCACTGAACACGTGAGGCGAACAGGTGGGAGATAGAAAGCAGCATAAGAGTAGAGTAGGTGGGAGATAGAAGGCAGGATAAGGTAAACAGTCTTCATGTTATAGCCTCGTGCACCTTCTTGAGCTCCATGAATTGGAGAAACATAATGGTGCTAATTAAGTGAACAAATCAAAATATATTTTACTTTAGAAATTCAAACCTCAAAAGTTAAATGCTGCAAAAACTTTCGGATACTCTGGAAGAGAAATCCCGCTGAAACTTTCACATTGTGAGACATCTCAAACATGATTACACACACATAGGATCCTCACGAAAGTAAAAGCTGACATTTGATAAGGGTGGAACCCGTAGGAAGAAGAGCCCGACATTTATCACATTAGAAGTAGGCAGCTAGACCTTCACCAAAGTTGGCCTTTTTCAAACAATTTCTTAGGACGTCCACAACACTCCATGCTGGAGCATCTCTAAAGTTGCCGACTATGAATTCTTACATAGAGCTGCAATTAAAGAAGGAAGAGAAGAGGATATTAAAGGTGATGCGGATCGCGTGTACATATTTCCCTACTTCCCGACATTCCGCTCAGGCAAACTACGGGCGGTTACAGCACAAGAAATCCACGAATTGATCTGGGGCACACGGTAGTTGTTATATTAGATACAACATGTAGATACGACGCACTGGAGGTGTTGTATCTGTACACTTATTTAATATACAGTTAGATACGACTGTAGATACAACCCATTGCGAGTGCCCTTATTCATGTTTGTAATCCTAAGGTGGCACCAAAAGTTCATTTTATTGCCTGGGCAGATACGGATCTGTTAACACGGTCTTTCATGTGAAATAGAGAACTACACGGAGGGCTCATATTCCTTTGGGCGGACTCATAAAGGAGAGTGCTGTGACATAACTCTATTTTGTAATTTAGTGCTGATAGAAAGAGAAGAAAGCTATCGAAAGAGGTTCTTTAATAAAACAGGAAACATCGATTAGATAAAAGAAATAAAGAAAATTAACATAGAATGAAGCTAAATTATATAATTTTGTTGTACATCAATAAACATATGAGACCAACATATGGAGTACTCTAGAGCTAAGTTGCAACTTTTATGTGGAAGTACGAGCAGTAGGTGGGAGATAGAAAGCACCATAAGGGTAAACAGTCTTCATGTTGTGAGTAGCCTCGTGCACCTTCTTGAGCTCCATCGAGTCGACACAAAACAAGAATATGCCGACCTCAGTCAATAAAAATAGGTCATGCCCCCCATCTGCAACCCCAATGATCTTCACCGGCATAAAGGTAAACCAAGGGTTCGTATTCTGTGATTCAATTGCCTGAATAGGAAGAATCTGGCTCAGATCCACCGTCTTGCGCGTCACCCAAGCATCCGCGTCGCGTACCCACACACACAACATGAAACCCAGCACTCCGGCTAGGCCGAGCACGCCGTCCTCTGACTTGAATAGTCGGACATGGCCAAAGTTTGGCCGCTCGAAAGTTGTTAGGGTCCGGTGGTCCGTATCAAACGCGAGGAGGAGATAGTCGAACAATGGTTGGTATAAGGTTTTGCCGACGATGACACATGGCTCTGGACGGATCTGATTTGTCGGTGGCAATACCGCTGCTGATGCGGTCCACTTACCGGTGATCGAGGAGAAGACGCTGGCGTGCAGGCAATCTGTTAGCATGTCGTTGGACACGACGGCCAGGCGGAAGTGGCTGGAGTTGCAGGGCGTGCACCGGTCATCGCCACCGCCGTCTCTGGCGCATTCACATATCAGTGCGGCGCCACTATGCCTTCTGCTGAACGAGCCATTATTTGAAACGAGATGGTGGTCGCCGGTCATGGGTTGCCACACCAGGAACCTGTACCAGAGTTCGTCGTGGAGGAGGACGCGGCCATGGCAGCAGTCCAAGAACTTCCACTTCCTCATCTTGTGATCAACGGAGTCGAAGGTGAATCTCGCAGGGCCGGCCGCGTCCACGTGCACGAACCTCCGGGCGAGGTCGTCGAAGTTGTGGAAGAAGCCGAGGGTGACAGGCGCCCCGCGGCGCGCACGGTAGAGCTCATGGAGGAACACAGGGTCGTTCACGACGCGATGCCACTCCTTGCAGACAGCGGATGCGCGGGCGAGCACCTGGGGGCTCGGCAAGAGGCGCTTCAGGATTTCGAGGTGCAGCTCCTCCGGCAGGCTGGTCGTCATGGCGGCGCCGTGGAAGCACACGATCTGATCGCACGTCTGTACGTGGGACTATTTGTTTCTCTTGCAGCAAGCTACTAAATCGAATTCGGGTCGAGCTCCGCCTCCAACACAAGCACCAAAGGTTCCCATTGCGAATCCAAGAGATCCTAACGCAAACGAGTCTGAATACTACCTAGCTTGATCTACCCCAAGACGATATGGCTGTGCGTCGTCCCGTTCTCCATCCGGATCCAGGACTCGGCAGAGAAGGGGTTTTCAGACATCTCAACTATCCTCGATCCTCTCGGCCAGCCACCATATCCACCATGCCCCGTGTGCCGTGCGAAACAGAGCCAGAGTTTGCCATACGGGCAGCACCAGTCCAGCCCGTGGTTGTGCCCCACGAAGATCGCCTAAAATACAAATACATTAACATCGCAAGAGATGATCATCAGTCAGACATCCAAAATAACCGCAAGTGTCATTACCTTGACCGATGGCCTCTTGGCAAGAGACTCCATCATGCCCCATTCAGCTTGTTGCGGAGCTACTTGTTCCATGTTTAGAGAGCCAACACATGGCCTTCGTATCTTCCTTTTGGCCTTTGGAGCCACCTTGGCGTACGCGGTGCTTGGTATGTGCCAGAAGACAAGCTCAGGAATCCTGTAGTTCCACAATGCCAGAGACCAGCAATGCCAACAACAGAAATTCAGGATACAAATATTTTTGCCCAGAAGGTCAGATGTTGAACATTAAGAATTGTTGCAAGTTTCTTCTGACCTTCCATCTGGATTGAGGAACTGAGCCTGGGTCTGGAACCACCTGACCTGCGCGTCGGATATGACCTCCGGGTACGATCCACCACCGGAGTCGAGAAAGTACATGAGCAGAGCAGGGTCTTGTTCCTTCTCCCGTGACAGCACCTGTAGGACGTAGTTGGACACGCCCGGCCAGAGCTTCTCGGGGCCGACCGATGAACGCGACAGCCCCTGCTCGCCGCCGTCGCGATCGATCTCGGACGTCATCAGGTCGACCCGCGGCGTCCCCCGGAAGCTGCAGTCCGAGACTGATGGTGGGCAGCGCACGGGCGGGACGCCGTCAGGGGAGAACCACTCCATTGGCCACTCGAACGCCATGTCGTCGTGGTTGCCGAATACCGTCGCCCACGGAACCCGCCTGCGTCTGGCCGGGGAAAACGCTCTGTCCCAGTACAGGCTCGCGTTCGGGACCGGCACGTTGTTCGCCGTCACCAGGTCGCCCAGGTACACGACGAAGTCTGCGGTTAATTCAGTAACGGAGAGGTGAAATTTACAGAGAAAAGCTAGTTCAATCTGTGCAGAAATTACTGCATGTTGGAATTGGGGCAGCCACCGGCCGGACTATTACCTGGCTTCTCGGCGTCGAGCACGGCGGCCATGACGCGGTCGGAACCGGCGTCCTGGGCGGGTCCCCAGTCCGTCCAGGCGTTCTCGCCGTAATGCAGGTCCGCGAACAGCGCCACCTTGAACCGACCGTCCGGCGCGAAACGCAGCGGCGCCGGCGACCGGTGCCCCGCGTCGGCCAGAGCCAGCTGGCCGGCGAGTAGGACGGCAAGGGCAGCCGCGAGGTGGCACTGCAACCGCCGCATTTTGGCGCGCTCTTGGTGGCGTCAAGCGTGGATGTGGCAGCAGATCTAATCCAATACCGCTGTATAAAAAGCTCCCAGAAAGAGGACAGATTGTGGGTGCCATGACGCTGCCTCTGCAACTACTGATAGGTTGGGTTACACTCACAGTCGATAGAGTACGTACACAGTTCGTATGGCACAAAGGTTATACAGACAGCAACCTGCATAATTGCGTTACGCCAAGTGACAGTGCCATTCAGGTTTAGCATACGGGAGAGGCTGGAATATGCGCCGGAATATAACCTTTTTATATTATTAAAACTTTTAGTATGTGCAGGTAAAGCCAAAAACTGCAAACAGAGCTTGGCTCTGGTGGTTAGGTCACTGTGCGTGGAGCTAACCACCTGCGTTCAGTCCTAGACTTGACATGGGTGTTTGCATTTACCTGGATTTATTTCAGGATTTAACCGGCGCTATGCTTTCAGTGGTAGGTGACGTGCCCGTCAACAGCGAGCGCCAGTGGTGACTTCGTCAATCTCGAGATATGCCGGCTCAGTCCCTCGGAGGTGCTCATACGGGTAGGGTGTGCGTGCGTGCGTGCGTGCATAGGGGTGTTTGTACGTGCGTGTTTGTGAGCGTCTGCGTTGTACTGTGTTCTCAAAAAAAAGGTAAAGCCAAAAACTGTTGTTTCTTAGTCAGGAGCTCTGCAGTTGCCGGGGTCTTAGATTAGCAAAAGATATACCCAAAATTGCACGCACGTCACGCCTCGATAGGCCAAATTGACGGTGATGTCCAGGTTTATCAGAATTCAGAAGGAAGTGGCTCGGAACATATGGCTGGTAGGGACTGCAGGCACCAAGAATATGCTTCCTCTTCCTCGCATCGTTAGGCTGAGTGGACATAAATTTTGTGCTATCGGGGCAACTTTAGTACTACCTCCGTCCCAGTTCATAGGGCTTACGCGTATCCCTAGATCGTAAATTTGACAATGATAATGCAACATATGTATTACAAAATATATATCACTAGAAAGCTTAGATTTAATAAAAATAAGTATATTTGATTTAGTGAAATTTAATAAAGTTGCATTAAATCATCAGCATTTATTATAGATCAGAGGGAGCATGGCCCCGAAACTTAACTCTTTTTTTACTATTAAAGTGAAACCTGTGAATGTCTGACGGTGTCACACATAGAGTAATTATAAAACAATGCCACCGCCAACAAACTAACCCACGTCCTACCACTTCTGATACAAAAATCGGATTACACCCACACATCTCAACAAACTGATTTTCAAACTGCTCCGCGTCCTCCAATTCCACGCACCAAAAATCAAGCCTAAAATCAGAACAATAAACATGGGACTACACCCGCACATCTCAACAAACTGATCTGCAAACTTATCTCTACTTTCACCTACCTAAAATTAAACGATTGATCCGGCTTCCAACTATTCGACCGACCGACCTACAAACATGCGACTACACAACTCACGCCTAAAAACATGACACCAATAACAAACTGCCGATGTTTCTCAACAACTAACCCGAAAAAAACATCCCGCTAGACGTAGCTCTTCAAAAATTATCTACGGTCATCGTCTTCATTAAGCTGGCAGAAACACTGTCGGGAGCCATCGCTCTGTTCATCCTCTTCGTCACTGCCGGGAGAACTTGATCGGGAGAACGCTACCGGTCATCGTCTTCATCGAAGGAGACCTTCCTCGCCTCAGTCACCATCTGAACGTTATCGTCTTCATTAAGCTGGTAGAAATACTGCCGGGTGCCATCGCTCTGTTCATCCTCTTCATCACTGTCGGGAGAACTTGATCGGGAGAACGCTACCGGTCATCATCTTCATCGAAGGAGACTTTCCTTGCCTCAGTCACCATCTGAAATACAACCAGGTTCCTTCTCAAATACTAAATGACTTGATCGATCATCCTAAAAAAGCAGGCTTGAATACTTGTACATTTTCAATGGTTGTGCAGAATCATCTTTAAAAAATCAAACTAGGTAAGCGGGCTTGATTATCGCCTGCAGCTACCAATCGCCTACCAATCGCATGTACCTAAGTAAGAAGTGAGACCCCTTTAGGGAGTACCTCTGCTGTTGTGGCACGAAAGAACCACACCTCCTGTTGCGCTTACCAATCGGAAGGCCTAAAGCAAGTACAAAAATATTAGAGAAGAAGCCCAAGATTAATATGCGAGTGAAAGAGAAAGAAAACAGCAATTATAATTCTGATACAAAATGCCGGATTGCATCCAGTGACTTGCTTTTCTTATTTATAGGTTGTAAAATGTCTCACTTTCCAGCGCAAGTAGCTGATAAAGGGAAAAATGGTATGTATATTAGTTCAACTTTTTTTGGGTTGTTTACATGGTCATTCATAAGTTGTTGTGCACATGTTCAAACAGTGGTAGTTGATGACGGAAATTGAAAGCAATCACATTGCCATTGGTTCATCGTGCCCACAAACGAGTTTGTTCATACGGGAACCATTGTCAGATCAAACACTTGTGTCATCAGATGATGACGATGAGATACCATTGGCACGGACATTTCCAACTCAAAGTGCCCTCAAAGTAAAGGAAACTTCAATGGTAGGGGAAAGCTCAAACGGTAAGGCCTTTCACATAGGTTATTTCACCTTGGTATCTCAACACTATTTATGATCAATCTGAATGCTAACCATATGACCTAATGCAGCCGTACAAGCTCAAATGAGACTGTCTGTCCCAACTCAAAGTACACTCACAATAGGAGGTACTCCAGCATCTGTGGATAGCCCAAACGGTATAAAATCTAGCTCAATCTGTATGATAGTCGACCATTTGCTAGTGCGGCATCTAAAAGAAAACTGAATGTTAAAATATGAGTACATTTTCGATAAGTACTGCTGATTAGGTGTAGCTATGTATTTGCTAACTTTATGTCACCGTTGCAGACATTCAAGCTCAAAGGCGACAAGCATCATGTGATCGTCAAAGAGCTCGTGGACAGAGTTTAACCATTCAAGAGAGGCAAGAGATTAATGCAAATAGACACACAAACAGGGGACTGGTAACAAGTAATGAGCGGCAACAGGATAATGCACATCGAAGAGATAGTAGGCGTACTTCAACAACTGCTGAGCGGCAATAGGAGAATGCACGTCGAAGAGAAAATAGGCACTTAACAACTGAGCAACGACAAACCATCAATATAAACCAAATATCACGTAGGCAAAGAATGACGGAGGAAGATAGGCAGGCGATGCAGGCTCATCGCAATGCAAATTTAGAGGCTAGGCAGAACACCCCATGTGCTGAATCCATCGCATTGCCACACACAGATGCAATTGTCAACCCGGCACTGAGGACACACTCATCACCTCCCGCCTCCCCTTCAACGACCACACCGGTGTATCTCATCGGGACCGATGGTAATGTACCCATTTTTGCTCCCTTATTATGTCTTGCCGTATTAGATATTATTATCATTTAGTTACCACTTCAACAATGTTTGCAGGTGACTTGGATGCCTTCCTTAGCAGCATCGTGGACAAGAATTCCACCCTCGGTAACCTCAGCGATGAGGAGCACTGCATGTTTGCCGGTGAAGGTATGTCTACCATCCCCGACTACCTACCCGCTATTACAAGTATGACACGCTATGCCTGTAGGTTCTGACGATGATGGCCTGGAACAAGATGAACCAGCGGACTTGTTCGGCGCGAGATTCATTGATCCTTTCGACTTTGTGTACTCAAACCTCCCAGACAACACACACATGTTGGAGAAAGTTCCAAATTGCGGACACTGCCAAGCCAAGAGGTTTGAGCGTGAGACCCCTGGTTTTTGCTGCTGAAATGGGCATATCAGGCTGGCTGAACAAGAACCCATCCCAGAGCTGATAAGGTTATGGTCGAGCACGGATGCGGACTCTCAAAATTTCCGGCAGAGCATCCATTTATTCAATGGCCACTTTGCCTTCACAACACTTGGCGTCAGCCTAGACAACAGTTGCACGAATATGTGTTCCAGGGTTCACACATTCCGGGCGAACGGCTCGATATACTGCAACGTGCATTCGTTTGGGCCAGGCTCTCATCCGGAACATCTACAGTTGTACTTCTACGATGACGATCCCAGCCTGACCCATCGCAAGGAAGCCACACAACAATTGGAATAGGAGGTTGTCCAAAAACTGACGAACATCATGAGAGCAAATCCCTACTCCGAGCAATTAAGGACGTTAGGTGACCACAGGGACAACCTCCAGGATTACCGGATAGAACGACTAGATGATACATCAACAAAAATACAACCTACCCATCTCGTCTAAGGTGGCTATCATCCGGTTTGAGGGGAGCGACCTGACGAAAAGATTCAAGCGCAACATTACCCTGCATGGGAACAACGATGAGAGGTACAAGCCACACAGGGGTGCTACGACCTGCTCTCATATCCCTCGTTCTTTACGAAAGGGGAGCTCGATTGGCATCCAAATCTCCCCAAACATGAGGAGTCTTGGGATGCTGCACAGCTACCAAGAGCAAACCGTGATGTCGATGGAGGTTCGTCTATCTCAGATGCTTGTGTATTTATATGAGAATGAATTAGTCTCATGATATCTAACCTCCATTTTTAAACTCCTTCATGCAGAGGGTAGTGGCAATTTATTTGTCTCTGTCATGGACTACTACTGTTACAGGCTATATACGCGTGCTGCGATATTCAACCCCATACTTCATGGAGGCCGCCTATTTCAGCAGTGGGAGGTCGACATGTACATAAAGATCGAGGGCTGCAGATTAAATTGGATCAGAGACCACCAGCCTAAGATACGTGCCGACTTATATAAAGGCATTGTTGATAGCATCACGGCTGGGGAGACACGAGCAAGCGACGTTGGCATTAGGACCGTTCTCCCAGGGACGTTCCAGGGGTGCTACCGAGACATGAAGAAAATGCATATGGACGCCATGATATTGGTGACGACGTTTGGCAAGCCAGAAATCTTCCTGACGATGACTTGCAATCCACACTAGCAAGAGATACAAGATGAGTTGTTTCCCGGTCAAACTGCGCAGGACCGGCCTAATCTTGTGGCCCGACTATTCAGGGCCAAGCTAGAGACCATGAGCAGGACTGGCCTGATCTTGTGGCCCGATTATTCAGGGCCAAGCTAGAGACCATGAAAGATATGCTTACTAAGGAACATATCCTGGGCGTTGTGAAGGCATACGTCTACGTGGTAGAGTTCCAGAAGAGGGGAAATCCAAATGCTTGTTGGAATAGTTTCCTTATATGTATTTGTAGATAAAATAATACCATAAAATTTGGTAATCTTGTAGTGCATCATGCGGGTTGTTCATGTTAAACTTTATGGAATATTGGACAGGTGATATGCTTTCTGACAACATCACTCATGTACTATTTTCATTCGTATACAATTAGTAGTATCTTGCATATTGAATTATTATTTTACAATAGTAATATTTCTTACTACTTTTTAGGAGGATATGAAATCATTTTGAAGAAAATTAGTTTCCATATTGCATGATTTGGAACTAAACAAGATTAGAGGCTGTCTGATACATGACCAATATAAAGATCAAGAAAATGAATCTGACTCTAATATTACCGAGTTGCCAAGTCTACACGAAGAACACCCCACCAGATGTATCTAGAGAGAACAATCCCCTTCCCATTTGCACCGTGTCCACCAACCCACATATGTTAGTTGACGAGATATGAAAGACATCATGTCCATTGAAAATGCAACATGTTTGAAGTAAGCCTCGTGTTTAAATAATCATCAAATATTGATACACATTATTATGATGTCATTATTCTCATCAATTGTTTCACAGGGAAGAATGGGTGCGAAGCTCGAAACCTTATCCACTAGGGTTAACTCTAAAGAAAATTCAAGACATAGGCAGGATGGATCAGCCTATGGATAAGGATTGTTTCAACATGGTTGTGTGTATAGTGGCATGCGACGAGATACAATTATTGATAGAGCCTCCTGTGCACAATATGGACTTAAGATTTTACGTAAGTTATTATAATCACATGGTTATTGTCACTATCATGTTCTAAACTGTATTTCTTATATCTCAGTCGGGGATGCTCGATGGTACATGGCATCTAAGTTGGCGTGTAAAACCAAATATGAATGAGTTGGCAACACTTTTTGATAGTTGGCCTTGGATAGACAATAATATCTCATTGTGCAACATGGTAAGTTAGGTCATGTGTCCATTCTTAACATGATTTACGTGTTTTAATGATCACCATTTGCAGATTTATTTGCCACACACATCACTTGGGAACTTCATCTTGTTCAGCATCGACAAACATGAGCGTCGTGTATCTATATAGGACCACTTTTCTGAATCTATATCAGAAGAGAGGTACCAATTAAAATTACAGAGGAGCTCGTTCTATCTAAATGACGCTCTTGAAATAGCACAACCTGGATGAAATTCCGATATTTATTTTTGGCCACGGAAATACCCTCTTAGTACTCCAATACCAACAAGCCCCGACAAGTGATTTTCTGTGGTTATCATTATAAGAAATTTATTTTATTATCATTCTAATGATCAAGATAATAATATTTTTCATTCATTTGCAGAAATTTGTTTGGTTACTTAGTATTTGCTTTTATGCTTTCATGGGATGGTAAAATATTTGTTCATCCAATTTGCACCGTGAGTACCCTATGCTCACATTCTTATACTTTTACGAAAAGAAAAGTTCATGCTAACTTGATAGATTGCTTGTGCAAGATGGATACGAATTGAGGAAGAAGTTTTTGATACACATACTCAACTACCTTGCTAATGAAGTGGAAGATAACATTCCTGATGTTGTGCAAGCATACCTTAGCCGCATCAAGGACGCACGGATTTAATAAATAATATAATATAAAAAATAATGTGTCAGTCGTTGCATTTTATACTCATTACACTTTATTATGTGATGTGATCTTAAGATATTTTAAATATAATATGGTTATTTTTTAAGTACTTAAATGTTTACGCGCATTATCTACACATGTAATATTTGTGACACTATGCATAAATATTATATGGTTATGTTGTATGTACTTAAATGTTTACGCGCATTATCTACACGCGTAATATTGGTGACACTATGCATAAAGTAGGGAGTCATGTAATATTGTGACACTAGGCGTAAGGTAGGGAGCCGTGGCGAAGCACGGACATTCCACTAGTAAAAATTAAGTGATAAGTGGAACCCATCAGCCATCCTCCCAACACCCTTCTTTCTAGCACTACTACACCGGGGCAAAACTCAGGCCAGGCTGGGTTTCGGGCCAAGCCCGGAAAAAGCCCGACGCTACAATATCAAGCCAGAACCCGGCTCGGCCCGACCGTTGGGCCTATAAATTGGGCGCAAACCCGGCCCAAACCGGTAAAAGCCCGGCCCGGCCCGAGAAGCCTGTCCTGAACCTTACCTAAATTGCAAAAACTGCAAACCCTAGCCCGGCCCGACCTGACATTCGGGCTCAAAATTCAGGCCCGAGTCCGGCCCGAAGTGCAAGCCCGACCCGGCCCAGCCCGGGATTTTTTGGCCGGGTCGTCCAGGCCGGGCTGCCCATGCCTAGTTGTACTTCAGTCCAACATATTGGTTACCAGCAATGGCCTGGCTCGCATGAGTTGGGCCAAAAATTAGTTATTTGGTAGCCCACAAGGATAAATATTTCATGCATAACACATTTCTCAAAACAACATAGATGCAGGAAAAACATGGCCCGACAAGAACGCTTGATTCGGTCGTTTTTCCGCAGCCAAGCACTAGCGAGCACGAGGGGGAGAGGGGATGATGCACACATTGGGAAGAGTGGGAGATGCCACGATGCCTCGAGAAGGCGCACCATAATTCCCCTCGCCGCCCACTCGATCCCCTCTCACTCTCGCTCGTTCTCACTCGCTTCTCATCTCCCTTATCGCTCCTCTCGCCACCGGCGGTTGTATTGTCACCGATAGATCGAAGACCAGGGCGAGCAGGACTGCGAAGCGGCAATTCAGGGTCGTCACCTTGGCCGTCGCGTACACGGACCCCTTCTTCTCCGGTTCAAGCTCTGCTCGACAAGGACATCCATGGCGGTAAGACCATAATCCAAGCTTTTACGCTTCATTGTTCATAGATCTGTGGTTGTACGGTGTTTGATGTTGGTTTATTTTGTGCATGCATCCTAGATCTGGTCCCTTCGCGGTAATACTTGGGTCTGCTATATTTTCTAGCTACATTACTGGCTTTCAATCGCTAGATCGGTGTTCTTGGACCTTGTTTTGGCAGCAATGATCATATCGTTATGGCCAGATCTAGGTTTTAGATTCACATTGTGGCAGAGTGCGGGTTTACTATTCATGCCCATGATTACGCGGTAGCGCTAAGCCGTTCGATAGATGCTTTTTCAGAACCTAGTGCCATGATCGAAGTTCGTTGTTTGATATTGCATTAGGTTCTGATCAAACATCTCATCCACTAGCTAGTGCTATGATGACGCGTGAAGCACATGTCTGTTGGGAACCCCAAGAGGAAGGTGTGATGCGTACAGCAGCAAGTTTTCCCTCAGTAAGAAACCAAGGTTATCGAACCAGTAGGAGATGAAGTCACGTGAAGGTTGTTGGTGAAGGAGTGTAGTGCGGCGCAACACCAGGGATTCCGGCGCCAACGTGGAACCTGCACAACACAATCAAAATATTTTGCCCCAACTTAACAGTGAGGTTGTCAATCTCACCGGCTTGCTGTAAACAAAGGATTAAACGTATGGTGTGGAGAATGATGTTTGCTTGCAAAGAACAACAGAGAACAATGATTGCAGTAGGTTGTATTTCAGATGTAAAAGAATGGACCGGGGTCCACAGTTCACTAGTGGTGTATCTCCAATAAGATAAATAGCATGTTGGGTGAACAAATTACAGTTGGGCAATTGGCAAATAGAGATGGCATAACAATGCACATACATATCATGATGACTACTATGAGATTTACTTAGGGCATTACGACAAAGAACATAGACCGCTATCCAGCATGCATCTATGCCTAAAAAGTTCACCTTCGGGTTAGCATCCGCACCCCTTCCAAGTATTAAGTTGCAAACAATAGACAATTGCATTAAGTATCGTGCGTAATGTAATCAATACAAATATCCTTAGACAAAGCATTGATGTTTTATCCCTAGTGGCAACAGCACATCAACAACCTTAGAACTTTCTGTCACTGTCTCAGATTCAATGGAGGCATGAACCCACTATCGAGCATAAATACTCCCTCTTGGAGTCATAAGTATCAACTTGGCCAGAGCCTCTACTAGCAACGGAGAGCACACAAGAACATAAATAACACATATATGATAGATCGATAATCAACTTGACATAGTATTCCATATTCATCGGATCCCAACAAACGCAACATGTAACATTACAAATAGATGATCTTGATCATGATAGGCAGCTCACAAGATCTAAACATGATAGCACAAGAGGAGAAGACAACCATCTAGCTACTGCTATGGACCCATAGTCCAAGGATGAACTACTCACGCATCAGTCCGAGGCGGACATGGTGATGTAGAGCCCTCCGGTGATGATTCCCCTCTCCGGCAGGGTGCCGGAGGCGATCTTCAGAACCCCCCGAGGTAGGGTTGACGGCGGCGGCGTCTCAGTAACTTTTCTCGTATCGTGGCTCTTGGTACTAGGGTTTTCGCGACGGAAGGAATAAATAGGCGAAGGAGCAGAGTTGGGGGGCGCCCGAGGGGCCCACCCCATATGGCGGCGCGACCAAGGGTGGGGCCGCTCCACCCTATGGTGTGGCCGCCTCGCGTCCCCTCTTCGTATCCTCTTCGGTGTTCTGGAAGGCTCCGTGGAAAATAAGTTCGTGGGCTTTTGTTTCGTCCAATTCCGAGAATATTTCCTGTATAGGATTTCTGAAACCAAAAATAGCAGAAAGCAGGAACTGGCGCTTCGACATCTTGTTAATAGGTTAGTACCGGAAAATACATCAAAATGATGTAAAGTGTATATAAAACCTATGAGTATTGTCACAAAACTAGCATGGAACATAAGAAATTATAGATACGTTTGAGACGTATCATGCTACGATTTATGAGGTCTGACTGTGCACAAAACTTTGGTCCCCGGAGGTAGCAATGCTGAAGAATGTGCACAAAACTCAGGCACAAATCCTGGGGGCAAGGAATGAGAAGTGGTAGGGAGAAAGAGAGGCACTGAGGTCTATGAAGGAGTAGTGAGAGGGAGAACAAGAAGCATTGAGGACAGAAAATGAGGCAATAAAGGAAGATAGGAAAAAGTTATAGTATGTCGTGTATGACTTGCTAAAAATAGGTTCTGTTAACAAGGATAAACTAAAGAGGATTAGGGCTATTTGTGAATAGTGATGTAAAATAACCTAGCATGTAGTGAACCATATTTATCCTATGTTTGCACTGTCTACCTTGATGTGATTTGTTCTTTGTGATCTTTTCAATGTTATAGCCTAAGATATGATGTGTTAACCAAATGGCACCACAATCAATTGTGGTGATTGTGGATTTCAGGCATTATTATTTTGCTTGCATCAGTCTTGGAATCTTGTTTATCCTTTCGCCAATGATTTAAATGGGGCACAATCATAGGCAATGGGCTTGCCGTATGAGGCATTCTATTTCTTGTTCTCATTTGGTCTCACAAGCATAGTATCATATGAGGATGGACATCAATCTATCTGTGCTCATTCAAATTTTTTCTTGTTTTTGGTACTGCTCCAAGCTGATGATGGGTGGAACTAGCATGGTCTTTGGCGGGGGCACTTCCAAAACATCAGTTGGAGAAGACAGTTCTATAAGAGGCCTAGGGGAGGCCTGTGAAGGTTGGCCATTTCCATGATGATGTCGGACCAACCCATTTTTTCCAAAGTGGTGTTGTCTCTGGGGTTGGAAATCCTGCCAATTCCCACAGGCTTCCGCCCCTACCTTGGCACCGTCCCCAGGACGATCATCCTGAAGATGAACAGCGGTTCCTCCTGGATGGTGAAGTTGGGGGACGTCAAAGACACTATCTGCTTGGATCAGGGCTGGCCTAGATTTGTCGTTGCCCGTGATAGGATGCTTCTTAACCTTCAAGGTGCTCAGGGGTGACATCTTCAAGATCACCATCTTCGACTACACCATGACGGAGGTGTTCCAGAGGTGCCCGCAGCACCATCCAAACCTTGCCATGATCGACGAGTGAAGTATGTGCCTGTTTTATCTCTCGTACTATGTTTAAGTCCGTGATGAACTATGTCTTATCTGTGTTGAACACTGTGTACTAATCGGGTAGTGAGCAATGTCTGCTATGTTATGCTGAAAAATATCTGCTATGTGGTACTGAATATTGTGTGCTATGTTGATGCTAAAAAGGGTGGTATCCTCACCATTTGGGAAAGAGCTAGGTTATCGCATTCCTGGTTCCGCACGTAACCAAATACACTGTTATGTTTCTTCCAAGCGCAAAACAGCCTACCAATCGTATTGCATCTTGTTTCTCCAACCGAACCAAAGTAAAATTGTTAGCATCCAAACATAGTACTCCCTCCGTTCACTTTTGTAAGTCCATGAACAAAATCAGGGTCAAGTTCTACCACGCTAGCGATATATTCACTTTTCCATTCTTACCCCCTTTCGGACATGTCGCTTTCAGCCCGTTCGCTCGCTTTCCCGCCTGCTTTCGGCATTCCTCTTCCTCGGCCCTCGCCTCGCTCCCTCCTCCCACCTCGCTTTCTATGTTCCCGTGCTCACATGAATCACCGCTGCCCACTCCCGCTCCCGCACCGCCGTCAACCTCCCCCTCGCGTAGCCCTCTTCCTCCTCTTGTTCAAGATGAGATTTTTCCCCTCCGCCGGCCAGATCTGCAACGGCACCCATGATGTTCCCCTCCTAACTCCAAAGTCCAAACTCCGAAGGGCCCTGTACCCATTCGACCCATGGGCACCAAGCCATAGCTACAGAACAAAGCCATGTTAGTAGATGATCTTCTTCTTCTTGAAGGTTGTATCCGGAACCTGTAGTTCCACGTCGCCATGTCTATGATGATGTGAAACACCCCCGTATAAATACATGTGCCCCTCACCCCGAGAGGGGTTCTGAACATTCGGTTGAACTCTCTAACACATATCCCATGTACATTCTTCCTGACATAGACGTGGCTTTCTGCTCGTCGCAGAACCACCATTGTAATATTGCGCACCTCACAAGATTGGCTATACATCTACATAGAAGTAGGGTTGTTATTGGCGATCTTTACCAGGCCTTAACGTGTATATATATCCTTGTGTGCCTAATGTTATTAGTCAATGGAATAATGTTTACATGCCATACATGTAGAATTTTTTTTGTCGGGGTATAAAACCCGACCACGACACCGGGTGACAGCTCGGACGGTGAATTTAGCGCAGTAGGCGGTGTAGGTGACTGCACCGGTAGAATGACGCCACTGCCGAGGTGGATAGTTGCGGGCCAACAACCTATTGGCGCTCGGATCTGTTTAGAAATTAGGATGATGGTTGTTCCAATTTAAGAAGGGAACATACTTTTATATACTTACATGTATGGTATAAAAGTTTTCTTCACCGTTTCTCATTGTGCTTTGAGATTTGGATAAAAAAGAGATAAAAGGTTTTAAAAGCCCAAAAAACTGTTTAGAAGTTAAACTTTTATTCAGAATTTTCTAGATGCTTCTAGCTCCAAACGTGCGCACTAGAAAAAAAATGGCACATGCACCGGAGAATAGTCGCGGCCGGGCTACACCTTTCACCTTCACTATCATCACCTGGGGATGAGAAACTACACCAAGACGACCACGGTGACCATCAGGTGCCACGCCATTCTCGCCGGATCCTCTATGCATGCGCCACCACCTGAGCAGAGGAAAGCAGATCGTTTTTCACTGAATTTGTGGGCCCAGCACGATGGTGTACGTCCAAGAGTAATCAGCTGCAGCGAGGACGATTGATCAGTTCAAAACTTTAAATTCAATCCTCTGCTTGTGTACCCATGGTATCTTGTCTTGTGTACACGTGCATGTATTCGAATTTCGAGAAACACATTCGGTTGATCTGGGGATGGCTTTGCGGGCACGAAACAGGTCTACAAGTTGCAATAGTCCGATTTGGATTGTGCTAGCTTGCTTCATTCAACTTTGACTAGCTATGACCGGACACCCGTATATATGCCACCATGCACGACCACTCAGTGCATCCATCCACAGCTCCACCACCCGTACATGTCGCGGCCACCAGCAATGAGCAGCACCAACAAGGGAACCATCAATGGCGCTGCCGAAGCCGGTGGTGCTGGTACGACCGTATCGGCGCCGAGGCCACACTGGAGGAGCAGAGACCCTGCCGCCACCGTCGTCTACATCGTCCACCCCGACCAGTTCCGGGACGTTGTGCAGCAACTCACCGGCGCAGCGCCCGCCAATACGGCTCCCTCCGAGGCTACTCCCTCTACTGCCGACGCCAATGCGACACTAGCGCGGCGTCGTTGCGATGGTGGTGGAGGTGATGATCGTGACATTGACGGTACGCGGGCGAGGACGACGACGCTGAGGCAGATGATGGACGAGTGCAGCGCCTGGGCCACCGATGACGGCTTCGGCTGCGACGAGAACTATGGGGAGAGTAGTGTAACAGGAATGAAACACCGCCGCCTCTAAACAATTCTGACTTCTTCTAGTTTGAACCTTCCGTTTGCTTGGTCTCTCTCGCCTCCGGCGAAGTTTTCGGCTGAGGTAGACCTTAGGTATGTATTTGTGTGAACTTTTTTTTTTAAACCAGGACTGTGAGGCAAAAGCCCCACAACAAATTTTATTAATTAATAAATAAAAAACAGAACTGTAGAAAACTGTACAAAGAGAATACACTCTCCAAGATACAACATGAGAATACACTCCCCAAGAACTGTACAAAGAGAATACACTCCCCAAGAACTGTAGAAAATCTTCAGCAAGGCGATAAAACCTGTTTTGAACAATGGGCCAATATTTCTTTAAAATAGCCCATTAAATCCATCTGGTCCAAGAGCCCTATGAGACAACATGCTCTTAACAATATCATCCATCTCTTTCTTCTCAAACGGAATTGTAAGCTGATCAAGGTCAGCCACTCTAGATAATAAAGATGATAGGTCACATTCCATAGAAATACCCTGAGAATAACCCTATTAGATATGTAATATGGGTACGTATACGATATGGTGTAGTACACCAATTGTATACGTACCAAACTCTGTAATTGCCTTGTGGAGGCTGTTTCCACCTATATAACACGCAACCGGTCCCTCGAAAGAGGGTACGACCGTTCCTCCCAAAGTTAACATGGTATCAGGCCTCTCCTTTTCCTACGACATCTAGCGCCGCCGCCCTCGGGACTCTCCTTCCCGTCGCCGACGTCAAGCTCCACGAGGACATCATCGACGGGCTTCTCCCTCGATCTCTACAACCCGCCGGCCGATTCCCTTCTTCAGATCGGTTTGAGCATCTCAAACAACCCTACAACCACAAACCCTAGCCTATACACCGATAAACCCTAGCCTATACCCTCTGCCGCGCCAGCAGTTTTCATCTAACTTCTGCCGCGCCAGCCTGCCCCGGCAGCGTTTTCTGCAGATTCTCTGCCGCGCCAAAACTCGGTCCAGATGGCGACTTCTTCCGCGTCTGGAGGGGTGCCAACTATTGGTGCTCCCCCTGCCACCAAGCTGACACGTGAAAATTTTCTCTCCTGGCAAGCTCAGGTTCTGCCCACCCTCCGTGGTGCACGAGTTATGCGACTGCTTGAAGGTTCCGATCTGCCGCCGCCTGAGTTTGTTGATTCCGAGGATGCCGACAAGAAAAAGGTTCAACTCCCCAACCCTGCCTATGATACCTGGATCACACGGGATCAGCAGGTTGTGAGCTACATTGTTAATTCTCTGTCTGACGATATCATCTCTCATGTCTATGGTATGGTTCATGCTGCTGAAATTTGGAGTGCTATTCATGAGCTTTTCTCCTCCCAATCAAAATCTAGGGTTTCCAACATTCAAGGTGCCCTCATTAACACCAAGAAACTGGACATGACAGCTCAGCAGTATATCACCAAGATGAAAGGTTTTGCGTCTGAATTGGCCACTGCAGGGAAGACTGTTGATGATGATGAACTCAAGGATTATATCATGAATGGACTTGATGGTTCCTACAATGGTTTTGTTGCTGCTCTCAAAGTTGTTCCGTCTACATCTCTTAATGACATGTGTTCTCAACTGCTTTCTTATGAGAACCGTGATGCTATGCTCTCTACCACGGGTCAGACTACTTCGGGGTTTATGTCCTCTGTCAATGCTTGTGCCTCGTGTTCCGAGCACTTGGATATGGAGGCGGTCCTCCGCGGCCCTCGGGTCCTGCACCGTACCTGCCTCCACACTGTCACATCAGCCGGTCCCCTACATGCCTCCGGTAAATCAGCATCGGCCGGCCCCTTACATGCCTCCAACACATCGGTACCAGCCGGCCCCTTACATGCCTCCGGCACATCGGTTTCAGCCTTCCTCTTACATACCGATGAACCCACGGTATACGGCATACCAGCCAGGACCTTATATGCCGCCATACCGGCAGCCGTTTGCTCCCGCTTCATACATGCCGCCATACATGCCTCCCCCACAGCAGCAGCCACGTCCGCCCCGGCCTCCTCGGCAGCAGCGGCGGCCTCGCCGGGACCGACCCAAGAAAGGCGGCAAGAAGGATCGCCGCGCCACACCGTGGCAGGGAAGGTGTTTTCTGTCAAATCCGCAAGAAGGAAGGGCATCCAGCTGATGAGTGCTGGTGGCGATATGGTGATGATGATGATGATGACAAGCCCCCAAAAGAACCTAAAGGTGCGTATGGCGTTGATACAAACTGGTACATAGACACAGGTGCCACCAATCATGTCACTGGTCAACTCAACAAGTTAAATGTTCATGAACCATATCAGGGCCGAGATCAAGTCAACAATGCTAGTGGACAAGGTATGGACATTGCACATATTGGTCATTCTGTTTTGCACACCCCTGATAGCTCCATCCAACTTCGCAACATTTTACATGTTCCTGAAGCATCCATGAGTCTTCTTTCTGCCCATAAACTTAGTCTCGACAATAATTGTTATATGGAAATTCACCCTTTCTTTTTCTTGATTAAGGATCAGGTAACGAAGTGCACCGTGTTTAGAGGTCCTTGTCATGGTGGCCTATATCCTCTAGTTCCAGTTTCTTCGAGACCTCTCCAAGCATGCTCTTGCCACTTTGTCAAGCCTTCATCTTCCACGTGGCATCGTCGCCTAGGCCATCCCTCTTCATTTATTGTTCAGCAAATTCTTAGGAAGCATAAACTTTTACATTCTCCGGATATAAATCCTTACATATGTGATCCATGCCAACGAGGCTAAGAGTCATCGATTACCTTACCCTGTATCCACTAGTGTGTCTACTGTTCCTTTGGAGCAAATCTTTTCTGATGTATGGGGTCCTGCTCCTCTATCTGTAGGCAAACATTCATATTATGTAAGCTTCATTGATGATTACAGCAAGTTTACTTGGATTTATTTGCTTAAGAAACGTTCTGAAGTTTATCAAGTTTTTCTTGATTTTCAACAATATGTTGAGCGCCAATTTGGTCGCAAAATTCTCACCATGCAAACTGATTGGGGTGGTGAATATGAGAAATTGAATAGCTTCTTTCAACGTGTTGGTATTGTTCATCATGTCTCATGTCCTCATGCTCATCAACAAAACGGATCTGCTGAACGCAAGCACCGTCACATTGTTGAAGTTGGCCTTGCTATTCTTGCCAATGCCTCGATGCCTCTTAAGTTTTGGGATGATGCTTTTATCACAGCTGTTTTTCTCATCAATATGCTTCCCACAAAAGTCCTTAATTATGAGACCCCTATCGACAAACTTCTCCAAGTTAAACCCAACTATGAGCCTCTTCGTGTTTTTGGCTGTGCGTGCTGGCCCAATCTTCGCCCTTATAACAAACACAAACTCTCTTTCCGCTCTAAACGGTGTGTTTTTCTTGGCTATAGCCCTCGTCATAAAGGTGTTAAATGTCTTGATGTGTCCACCGGGCGTGTCTATGTCTCTCGTGATGTTGTCTTTGATGAGAATATTTTCCCTTTTGCTGAACTTCATCCTAATGCTGGTCGGCGTCTTCGTGAAGAAATTCTTCTTCTTCCCCATGACAACACTCCATTGGCATCTACTGATAGGGGCGTGCATACTAATGACCACTATTTGCATATTGTTGCTCCTGATTCTTCTTCACAGGTTGTTGCTGTAGATCCACCAATCAATTCAGGTTCACAACCAGCATCAACTTCTGAAGAAAATGCTGAAAACAACACATCAAATGATGTCATATTGCATGCTGAAGCGCCGAGTTCTGCTCCTGCCGATCCCGAGGCCGATTTGGCATCCTCCTCGGATCGTGCGCCGTCAGGGGCTGCCAGCCCGGCTGCGTCTCCTGCGTCGCCAGGTCCGCGCCAATCTCCGTCCGCCACGCTGCTGGGCGACGACGCACGGGCCCCGCCGTCTGCAGCTGCTCCCCATCGCGCGCCTGCCACGTCGCCGCGACAGCGGTCGCTGTCCCCGCCACGGGCTGGGGCGCGGTCCCCGCCACCTGCAGCCAATAATTCTCCAATGATTGCAGATTCTCCAATGATTGATGCCAGTGAAATCCGTGCAGATTCTTCAGGATCTTCTGTGCCTTCTGCTCCTGCACCCCTCCCGTGTCCGGTGTTCAAACTAGACTACAAAAAGGTATAAAAAATCCGAAAAAATATACCGATGGCACCGTACGCTATGCTTTTCGACAACTACAGGTGAACCTAAGAATCTTTCTGAGGCTCTCATTGATGATAATTGGAAGCAAGCTATGCAAGAAGAATATGATGCTCTTATTGCTAATAACACCTGGCATTTAGTACCTCCCAGTTCTCATAAAAATATTATTGACTGCAAGTGGGTCTATCGCATCAAGAAAAAGGCTGATGGTACTGTGGATCGATACAAAGCACGTCTTGTTGCCAAAGGTTTCAAACAGAGGTATGGCATAGATTATGAAGATACCTTCAGTCCTGTTGTTAAGGCTGCCACTATTAGAATTGTTCTTGCTATCTCAGTATCTCGAGGATGGTGTTTACGACAGCTAGATGTCAAGAACGCGTTTTTACATGGTGTTCTGGAAGAGGAGGTTTATATGAAACAACCACCTGGTTTTAAGTCTTCCGCTACTCCAGATTATGTTTGCAGGCTTGATAAAGCTCTCTATGGTCCGAAACGGGCTCCTCGTGCTTGGTACTCTCGTCTCAGCTCCAAGTTACATTCCCTTGGTTTTATTCCATCCAAGGCCGATACTTCTCTGTTTCTCTATGATCATAAAGGTCTCATTATATATATGTTGATTTATGTTGATGACATCATTGTTACCAGTTCTTCAGCCTCGGCTATTTCAGTTCTTCTTCAGCAGTTGAGCTCTGACTTTGCTCTTAAGGATCTTGGGGATCTTCATTATTTTTTAGGTCTTGAGGTTCACAAACATTCAAATGGACTCCTCTTGAATCAAGAAAAATATGCTTCTGATCTCTTGACCCGTGTTGGCATGACTCTTTGTACACCCTGTCCAACACCTCTTTCCACTACAGACACGTTAAATTTGACAGATGGATCACCTCTTGGACCTGAGGATATTACGCGATACAGGAGTATTGTTGGGGGTCTACAGTATCTCACATTGACACGCCCTGATCTGTCCTTTTCAGTCAACAAGGTATGTCAGTATCTGCATGCTCCAACCACTGCACATTGGACTGCTGTTAAGCGCATTTTGAGGTATATTCATGGTACAAGAACTGTTGGACTTACGTTTCAACCATCTCGTTCCACTCTTCTTAGTGCCTACTCCGATGCAGATTGGGCAGGTGATCTAGATGATAGACGTTCTACAGGTGGATTGGCAATATTTTTTGGTCCTAACCTTGTTTCTTGGAGTGCCAGAAAACAGCCAACTGTCTCCAGGTCAAGTACTGAGGCTGAGTACAAAGCTCTTGCAAATGCTACAGCTGAACTAATTTGGGTTGAAGCTCTTGTTCGTGAACTTGGTGTTGTTCTTAAGGAGAAGCCATGTTTGTGGTGTGATAATCTTGGAGCCACTTTCTTGTCTGCCAACCCAGTTTTCCATGCACGTACCAAACATATTGAGATAGATTTCTGCTTTGTTCGTGAACGTGTTGCTCACAAGCAACTGGATGTCAGGTTCATTTCAAGCAAAGATCAAATTGCAGATGGTTTCACCAAAACTTTATGTGTCAGAAAGTTAGATGAGTTCAAGCGTAATCTAAACCTCTCCCAGGTCTAGATTAAGGGGGGGTATTAGATATGTAATATGGGTACGTATACGATATGGTGTAGTACACCAATTGTATACGTACCAAACTCTGTAATTGCCTTGTGGAGGCTGTTTCCACCTATATAACACGCAACCGGTCCCTCGAAAAAGGGTACGACCGTTCCTCCCAAAGTTAACAAACCCATCCGATCTTTGAAGTTAGACCAAAGCATGCCTGCCATTGTTTGATGATCAGATACTTCGTTTCCTTCCTTATCTTTAAGCATAACAATAGAATTTCTATGAAACCTTTCACTGGCCATGGCGTGAAAAAACTTTGTATTATCTCCCCCTTGCTTAATCCATATGATTGTACAGCGCATACGCCCCTAATTACACTCCGCAAGTAGCAAATCATCCAAGTGAGAACTAGTAAATCCCTTTTTTACCACAAAATGCGAACTAGGGGTTATCTTCAATCAAATTACTCATTATTTTTGAACTACCAAATCCTTACAAGGCTTGAACAGAAAAAAAAACCTGACTAGTAGGATCATGGCACGAGCAGTTGATGCGCACGTACAACATGGTGTGAGTTGTGTCACCTGCGGGGAGCAGGCACGGGAGGCACGAACCAGACGGGATGGCCGTCGCCGGCGCGCCTAAAGACGGATTTCCTGGACGGGACTCCAGTCCGGAGATCGTACACCCCGCTCTCGTACCTCAAGCATTCTTCGCCGTCGTGTCCATCTTCATCCATGGCGTCGAACTCCGGCGCGAACGATCTGAGCACGTAGTAGATGCAGTTGGGCTTGAGGCACGGGTACTCCCGCGTCGACACGCGCCTCGCGTGGTTGATCCCGACCAGCAGCGCCACCTCGTCGCCGACGTCCTGCAGCGCGCGCCACTCGCCCTGGCGCTCGTCGACGCCGAACACCTTGAAGCGCCGCGTGCGCAGCGCGTTCCGGTCGTCGAAGATGGCCACGGTGCTCACCACCAGGAGGCCGCCGCCGCCGTCGTCGCGCTCGGCGAGGTACCTGGCGCCCTCGTAGTACGCCTGCTGCCGGAACGTCTCGCTGTGGAACTCCACGCACCGCTTGAACTCCCACGTCATGACTGGCCCCGTGACGAGCCGCGGTTTCAGGTTGCGGCGGCCGTCGACTTTCTCCCAGGCCTCGATGGAGCCGTCGCCACGGGTGAGCGTGTGGAAGGCGCCGTTGTGGTGGATGACGTCCGCGTACCGCGTCGACGCGGACGTGCGCACCGACGTCCAGGACTCGTCGCCGGGTCTCGCGAACGCCAGCCCGGAACCGCCGCTGTGGATTACCATCACGGTGAAGCTCTCCGGCTGGTTGCCCGTCGCAGCGAGCGCGGCCTTGTAGAAGAACTCGTCCCGCATGGCCTGGATCGTCACCGTCTCCGGAGGAGATACCTTCTTCCGAGGGCACCGGATGTGGGACCGGTACGCGTGGTTGTCCACGGAGAAACCCGCCGTGCCGTACATGCCGGCGAGGGGCGTGATGAACCCGCAGTCGAAGGACGTGACGGACGGCAGAGGGAGCCTCCTGCCGTCGACGACAGGCTCGAGGAGCGACGCGCCGCACGCCCTGTCCACGACGACGAGCCAGCCGCGGGAGCAGCCGATGACGCGGTGGGGCCGCGCGCCAACGCCTCCGGTGCTGGTGCCGGCGTCGTCGCTTCCTAGGTACGCGGTCTTGACGACGTCGCCGTGGCGGGACGAGAAGTCGACGGCGCTGGCGCCCGGCCGGAGGGACACGAGGTGCAGCGAGTGGCGGTTGAGACGCGCGCCCGTGGCGCTCGACGCGCGGCGCCACGGCCTGCAGACTGCGGCGAACGCCGCGCGGTCGCGGTTACGGTCATCCTCGCCGACGCGCCGAGCGATGTCCTCGAGGAGCTCCGGGAAAAGGCTGGACCAGTCGGAGGCGGAGGCGGCGGCGGCGTGGGCACTCATGTTCGTCGAAAAACTAGATCGAGACGAGCGCGGCGCTGGTGGTCTTTGAAAACGAGTCCCGGACCAGTTCTTAATATTCGGTAGGTTACATCTAACGGATGGAAAGGAGCCAAATCGACACTAATTCGGATCTCCAGATTTCTAATTTTAAACGGCTCATTAATCACGTTGCGGCCCAAATCATTTTTCAAAGCGAAGCCCAATTATTTAACCCGTGGTTAGCCAAATAGGGTAATGTACTATCGGAAGCATCGGATTGCTAGGCTCTCCAGCCCTAGAACCCAATAGGTAAGCTTCCTCATCTTCAAAGGGACGACACAAATCACACACCGAAATGACCGCGCGCGTTCGTTTGGATTGGTTGAAATTGTCGAAATTGACCACACGTCCGTTTGCACAGGGGTGCCCACAGCGGCACAACGCAATTTTTTTTTGGCTTTGCATTCTTTCAATGTAAACATAATTTACATAGCGAATAAAGGAAAGTAAAAAATATAATACTAAAAGGCGCATGTACCGCCTGCTATCCTAGCCTACACCTCCTCGTCGTTGTCGAGCACGACGATTCCGGTATCTGCGATGGCCAGTTGGCAACCGACGAAACATACGACGGTGCTGCCTATGGTGGAGGTGGAGGTGGAGCAAACCACGGGTGGAACACCGGTGGTGGAGGTGGAGCAGCCCACGGGCTGAAGGACGGAGGTGGAGGCGGTGGTGCATGTGGGGCCGAGTTCTGCAGCGCCCATTCTAAGGCCTCTTCCTCCGTGAGGCCTTGCGACATTATGTCGGTGGCGTACCGGGGCAGCGGCAGCTGCACCGGTCCACCTACGACACGAGGACGCCGAGCTTCTCGATCTCATCATTGGTCATCGCCAGCGGAAAGTTGAACTTCCGGTCCTCCGCCATGGCCGCCTGCCAGTTGTGGAAGACGCACACGACAAAGTCGTCTGAGTCGTCCTTGGCCTCCTCGTTGTGGTAGGCCAGCGCGTCGTTGTCATCATCCTGGGAGGCGAATGAGGAGCCGATGACTGCTGTGTTCGATGAGGAGGCGGGCGCACATGCGGCGGTGGCCGCTCAAACGGGATGTCTCTCGGTTGCCGAGGAAGCCCGCCTTCCTCCTGGGATCCTCCTCGGTCTCGCGCCAGGTGTGCCATTGATTGGAGTCCACGGAGGAGGCATGATCATCGCGGAGGTCCGGCGGCAGGGTACCCCCGCCTGCGCCGAATCTGGGCCCTCCTCTCTGGCTTGCGATGAGGCACCGGCCGGACAGGGACCCAGCAGCACCAGAGCCACCAGCCGCCGCTAGGCAGTTCACGTCCCCCCAGTGGTGGCACGTCACCCAGTTTGCGTGTAGCACCTGCACCATATCGATGGGGAGCGGCACCTGTTCAGCCGCTGATCCTTCTTCACGCCGTTGTCGGACGCCTCTAAGTCGTGCTTCTTTTTCCCCACGGTAATGCGGTGGCGCACGGTGGTGAGGATGGGAGTGGAGGTGTAGGTGGTGTGGGCGATAGCAGGGATGATGCCAGTCGCCTTCTAAAGGCCGGGCGCGCGAGAGACACAATGCCATTGATGGCGGCGTAGAAGTCCAGCCGCCGCCCGCCAGGCATGCAAAAGAGGAAGCGACACCATTAATGGCGAAGTATGCGGCGCAGACGCGGAAGCGAAGACCGTCGAAGCAACAACCGCGGAAGCGATGCGCTCGAAACAGGTATCTAGGTCGCTGCCAGGCGGGCCCGTGCGAAAAGCGAGTGGTCACGCGACTCGACCACGCAGCATCCACCGAGACGTATCCGAGGCGCAAATATGCGCCACGTTTGCGTCTCTGTGTACGGCCTGGTCACTATGCGGCGGGCCGCTGGGCCTGGTTAGAGGCGCGGTCGCAAACGGTCGTTCCATGTCCGTTTGCGTCGCCTCCTTAGAGATGTCCTATGAAACCCTCTGTCAAAAGAGGAAAATTATCACAGCTTCCCAAAAAAAAGTGATTTTAGATAGTTTAATTTATTTGGTAGAACTAAATAGGCTAGAGCGTTGATGCGGGAGGAACCCAGTGGATCCTCCTAGTTGATGCCCGATCTTTTACAGCGAGAACCTGGGGTAGAGAATCCTCCCAACAACGCGATGAACGCAGCCTGGAGAAGAGGGAACGAATCCAGCAAGCAACGGATCGGTGAACGATACGCCTCAAACCAAGAGCTAGGCAATCCTTGATGAACACAAGAACCTTCGCAGCGGATATAATAGATAACGGCAGCGCCGTACCCCCGGAGGGATGATACACGTGATCACACGCAATAGGGAAACCCTAATCTTTAGACTAAACTTGAACTATCCTAAACCCTAGCCGTGCCATCTCCTTATATGAGAGGGAGAGCTGGCCGGCCGGCCCCCCTTATTGGGCCTAACCTAGTTCGACTTGGACAGGCCCAAGTCAAATGGACTCTATTAAAACCCTAGATGGCCCACAGCATGACCTGGCTACATTATTTCCTAACATAGAATGAATGACACAACCTTAGACTTAATTATTACATGGCGTAGGTCGTCCTAGCGAGTCACTCCTGAATCCTTGATGGCGTACCACCTAAGTTGGTGGAGTCCTGAAATTGGGCTCCACATAGGCCTTCGTGCCCATATCATCCTCCCCCCTTCAAGAAGCGTTGTCCCCAACGCGTGAGGGTCTTCTGGAAAAGGTGACGTGATATGAACATGACACGTCCTCGCCGTCCTCAAGTCTTGCTTGCCTTCCACACCACATCCTCCCTCGCGGCCTGCTTGACTTGACACAACACTTGGCGCTGATACGTCTCCGACGTATCGATAATTTCTTATGTTCTATTCCACATTATTGATGATACCTACATGTTTTATGCACACTTTATGTCATATTCGTGCATTTTCTGGAACTAACCTATTAACAAGATGCCGAAGTGCCAGTTCTCGTTTTCTGCTGTTTTTGGTTTCAGAAATCCTAGTAACGAAATATTCTCGGAATTGGACGAAACGAAGACCCAGGGTCCTATTTTTCCACGGAGCTTCCAGAAGACCGAAGAACACACGAAGTGGGGCCACGAGGTGGTGACGCCATAGGCCGGCGTGGCCCAGGGGGGGCCCGCGCCGCCCTATGGTGTGGCCCTCTCGTCTGGCCCCCGACTCTGCCCTTCCGCCTACTTAAAGCCTCCGTCGCGAAACCCCTGATGCGAAGAACCACGATACGGAAAACCTTCCAGAGCCGCCGCCATCGCGAAGCCAAGATCTAGGGGACAGGAGTCTCTGTTCCGGCACCCTGCCGGAGCGGGGAAGTGCCCCTGGAAGGCTTCTCCATCGACACCGCTGCCATCTCCACCGCCATCTTCATCACCGCTGCTGCTCCCATGAGGAGGGAGTAGTTCTCCATCGAGGCTCGGGGCTGTACCGGTAGCTATGTGGTTCATCTCTCTCCTATGTACTTCAATACAATAATCTCATGAGCTGCCTTACATGATTGAGATTCATATGATGATGCTTGTAACCTAGATGTCATTATGCTAGTCAAGTGAGTTTTACTTATGTGATCTCCGGAGACTCCTTGGCCCACGTGTGTAAAGGTGACAGTGTGTGCACCGTGTGGGTCTCTTAGGCTATATTTCACAGAATACTTATTCACTGTTGAATGGCATAGTGAGGTGCTTATTTATATCTCTTTATGATTGCAATGTGTTTGTATCACAATTTATCTATGTGCTACTCTAGCAATGTGATTAAAGTAGTTTTATTCCTCCTGCACGTGTGCAAAGGTGACAGTGGGTGCACCGTGTTAGTACTTGGTTTATGCTATGATCATGATCTCTTGTAGATTGCGAAGTTAACTATTGCTATGATAATATTGATGTGATCTATTCCTCCTACATATGCATGAAGGTGACAGTGTGCATGCTATGCTAGTACTTGGTTTAGTCTTTTGATCTATCTTACACTAAAGGTTACTAAAATATGAGCATTATTGTGGAGCTTGTTAACTCCGGCATTGAGGGTTCGTGTAATCCTACGCAATGTGTTCATCATCCAACAAAAGTGTAGAGTATGCATTTATCTATTCTGTTATGTGATCAATGTTGAGAGTGTCCACTAGTGAAAGTCTAATCCCTAGGCCTTGTTCCTAAATATCGCTATCGCTGCTTGTTTCATCGTTTTTTGCGTTACATTACTCGCTGCGTTACTACTGCTTGTTTACTCGTCCTGGGCAAAGCACTTTTCCGGTGCCGTTGCTACTACTTATTCATACCACCTGTATTTCACTATCTCTTCGCCGAACTAGTGCACCTATTAGGTGTGTTGGGGACACAAGAGACTTCTTGCTTTGTGGTTGCAGGGTTGCATGAGAGGGATATCTTTGACCTCTTCCTCCCCGAGATCGATAAACCTTGGGTGATCCACTTAAGGGAAACTTGCTGCTGTTCTACAAACCTCTGCTCTTGGAGGCCCAACACTGTCTACAAGAATAGAAGCTCCCGTAGACATCAAGCTATTTTCTGGCGCCATTGCCGGGGAGATCAAGACACGCTGCAAGGGGAGTCTCCACTTCTCAATCTCTTTACTTTGTTTTTGTCTTGCTTTATTTTATTTACTACTTTGTTTGCTGCATTATATCAAAACACAAAAAAATTAGTTGCTAGCTTTACTTTATTTGCTATCTTGTTTGCTATATCAAAAACACAAAAAAATTAGTTTACTTGCATTTACTTTATCTAGTTTGCTTAATTTACTACTGCTAAAATGGCCAACCCTGAAAATACTAAGTTGTGTGACTTCACTAGCACAAATAACAATGATTTCCTATGCACACCTATTGCTCCACTCTGCTACTACAGCAGAATTCTTTGAAATTAAACCTGCTTTACTAAATCTTGTTATGCGAGAGCAATTTTCTGGTGTTAGTTCTGATGATGCTGCTGCCCATCTCAATAATTTTGTTGAACTATGTGAAATGCAAAAATATAAAGATGTAGATGGTGACATTATAAAATTAAAATTGTTCCCTTTCTCATTAAGAGGAAGAGCTAAAGATTGGTTGCTATCTCTCGCCTAAGAATAGTATTGATTCATGGACTAAATGCAAGGATGCTTTTATTGGTAGATATTATCCCCCTGCTAAAATTATATCTTTGAGGAGTAGCATAATGAATTTTAAACAATTGGATAATGAACATGTTGCTCAAGCTTGGGAAAGAATGAAATCTCTCGGTTAAAAATTGCCCAACCCATGGATCGACTACTTGGATGATCATCCAAACCTTCTATGCAGGACTAAATTTTTCTTCGCGGAATTTATTGGATTCAGCTGCTGGAGGTACCTTTATGTCCATCACTCTTGGTGAAGCAACAAAGCTTCTTGATAATATGATGGTTAATTACTCTGAATGGCACACGGAAAGAGCTCCACAAGGTAAGAAGGTAAATTCTGTTGAAGAATCCTCTTCCTTGAATGATAAGGTTGATGCTATTATGTCTATGCTTGCGAATGATAGGACTAATGTTGATCCTAATAATGTTCCATTAGCTTCATTGGTTGCCCAAGAAGAACATGTTGATGTAAACTTCATTAAAAATAATAATTTCAACAACAATGCTTATCGGAACAATTCTAGTAATAACTATAGGCCATATCCTTATAATAATGGTAACGGTTATGCTAATTCTTATGGGAATTCTTACAACAATAATAGGAATACACCCCCTGGACTTGAAGCCATGCTTAAAGAATTTATTAGTACACAAACTGCCTTTAACAAATCTGTTGAGGAAAAGCTCAATAAAATTGATATTCTTGTTTCTAGAGTTGATAGTCTTGCCGCTGATGTTGATCTTTTGAAATCGAAAGTTATGCCTAATAGGGATATTGAAAATAAAATTGTTACTACAGAAAATGCCATCCAAGTTAGAATTAATGAGAATATAAGATTAATGGCTGAACTGCGAGCTAGGTGGGATAGAGAAGAAAATGAAAAACTAGCTAAAAAGGAAAATGTAGCTAAAGTTTGGACTATTACCACCACTAGTAATGCTAATGATTCATATGTTGCTGCACCTCCTACTATCAATGGTAAAATAATTGGTGTTAGCAATGTTTCTACTCCTAGTGCAAAGCGCGCAAAATTACCTGAAACTCGCTAAAACTCGCTGAAACTGCTCGTGATAAAACTGCTGAAATTTTTTCCAACCTTGGGGATGATAATCCCATTGCTTTAGATTGTAATGATTTAGATTTTGATGATTGCCACATCTCTGAAGTTATAAAGTTCTTGCAAAAACTTGCTAAGAGTCCCAATGCTAGCGCTATAAATTTGGCTTTCACAAAACATATTACAAATGCTCTCATAAAAGCTAGAGAAGAGAAACTAAAACTTGAAACTTCTATTCCTAGAAAGCTAGAGGATGGTTGGGAGCCCATCATTAAAATGAGAGTCAAAGATTTTGATTGTAATGCTTTATGTGATCTTGGTGCAAGTATTTCTGTTATGCCGAAAAAAGTCTATGATATGCTTGACTTGCCACCATTGAAGAATTGTTATTTGGATGTTAATCTCGCTGATAATGCTAAAAAGAAACCTTTGGGGAAAGTTGATAATGTTCATATTATGGTTAACAATAACCTTGTCCCCGTAGATTTTGTTGTCTTGGATATTGAATGCAATGCATCTTGCCCCATTATATTGGGAAGACCTTTTATCCGAACCGTTGGTGCTACTATTGATATGAAGGAAGGTAATATTAAATATCAATTTCCTCTCAAGAAAGGTATGGAACACTTCCCTAGAAAGAGAATGAAGTTACCTTATGATTCTATCATTAGAACAAATTATGATGTTGATGCTTCATCCTTCGATGTTACTTGAGATACACTTTCGCGCCTAGCCGAAAGGCGTTAAAGAAAAGCGCTTATGGGAGACAACCCATGTTTTTACTCCAGTATTTTTGTTTTATATTTGTGTCTTGGAAGTTGTTTACTACTGTAGCAACCTCTCCTTATCTTAGTTTTATGTTTTGTTGTGCCAAGTAAAGTCTTTGATAGAAAAGTAAGTACTAGATTTGGATTACTGCGCAGTTCCAGATTTCTTTGCTGTCACGAATCTGGGTCTATCTCCCTGTAGGTAGCTCAGAAAATTACGCCAATTTACGAGCATGATCCTCAGATATGTACGCAACTTTCATTCAATTTGAGCATTTTCGTTTGAGCAAGTCTGGTGGCCTAATAAAATCCATCTTTACGGACTCGTTCTGTTTTGACAGATTCTGTCTTTTATTTCGCATTGCCTCTTTTGCTATGTTGGATGAATTTCTTTGATCCACTAATGTCCAGTAGCTTTATGCAATGTCCAGAAGTGTTAAGAATGATTGTGTCACCTCTGAACATGTTAATTTTTATTATGCACTAACCCTCTAATGAGTTGTTTCGAGTTTGGTGTGGAGGAAGTTTTCAAGGATCAAGAGAGGAGTATGATGCAATATGATCAAGGAGAGTGAAAGCTCTAAGCTTGGGGATGCCCCGGTGGTTCACCCCTGCATATATTAAGAAGACTCAAGCGTCTAAGCTTGGGGATGCCCAAGGCATCCCCTTCTTCATCGACAACATTATCGAGTTCCTCCCCGAAACTATATTTTTATTCCATCACATCTTATGCACTTTGCTTGGAGCGTCGGTTTGTTTTTGTTTTTTGTTTTGTTTGAATAAAATGGATCCTAGCATTCACTTTATGGGAGAGAGACACGCTCCGCTGTTGCATATGGACAAATATGTCCTTAGGCTCTACTCATAGTATTCAAGGCGAAGTTTCATCTTCGTTAAAATGTTATATGGTTGGAATTGGAAAATGATACATGTAGTAACTCTAAAATGTCTTGGATAATTTGATACTTGGCAATTGTTGTGCTCATGTTTAAGCTCTTGCATCATATACTTTGCACCCATTAATGAAGAAATACTTAGAGCTTGCTAATTTGGTTTGCATATTTGGTTTCTCTAGAGTCTAGATAACATCTAGTATTGAGTTTTGAACAACAAGGAAGACGGTATGGAGTCTTATAATGTTTACCATATGTCTTTTATGTGAGTTTTGCTGTACCGTTCATCCTTGTGTTTGTTTCAAATAACCTTGCTAGCCTAAACCTTGTATCGAGAGGGAATACTTCTCATGCATCCAAAATCCTTGAGCCAACCACTATGCCATTTGTGTCCACCATACCTACCTACTACATGGTATTTATCCGCCATTCCAAAGTAAATTGCTTGAGTGCTACCTTTAAAATTCCATCATTCACCTTTGCAATATATAGCTCATGGGACAAATAGTTTAAAAACTATTGTGGTATTGAATATGTACTTATGCACTTTATATCTTATTAAGTTGCTTGTTGTGCGATAACCATGTTTCTAGGGACGCCATCAACTATTCTTTGTTGGATATCATGTGAGTTGCTATGCATGTCCGTCTTGTCTGAAGTAAGAGAGATCTACCACCTTCATGGTTGGAGCATGCATATTGTTAGAGAAGAACTTTGGGCCGCTAACTAAAGCCATGATTCATGGTGGAAGTTTCAGTTTGGACATATATCCTCAATCTCATATGAGAATAATAATTGTTGCCACATGCTTATGCATTAAAGAGGAGTCCATTATCTGTTGTCCATGTTGTCCCGGTATGGATGTCTAAGTTGAGAATAATCAAAAGCGAGAAATCCAAAATGCGAGCTTTCTCCTTAGACCTTTGTACGAGGCGGCATGGAGGTACCCCATTGTGACACTTGGTCAAAACATGTGCATTGCAAAGATCCGGTAGTCCAAGCTAATTAGGACAAGGTGCGGGCACTA